>NW_027533280.1:4546155-4551416 GCF_008692635.1 Crocuta crocuta
TCCAGCAGGAGGGAAGGGGACTTGGGGGGGGGGGGTATCAGTTATTTTTAGTTTAGGACTAGTATAAGGTTGAGACGTAGTCAACCAAACCCAAACCTGAGCCCACTGATGTCTCAGATTTTAAGAAGCACTAACCAGTCTTTCCAAGCGCCATGTTCCACCAGCCCTTTCTTTCACTTGTCTTGACCCCTCCCCTCAAGATGTGGTTTATCACCTGCCTCCATTCAGATTTTTTTTTCCAGATGTGGAATGCTTCACGAGTTTATGTGTTGTTGTAGAAGCCACACTAATTTTCTGTATCGTTTCAATTTCAGTCTGCGTGCTGCCGCAGCAGTGAGCACCCTCCATTCAGATTCTGAGGGTCGTTTGACTTTGTCTCTGTCAGCTGTCATTTTCTGCCTCCTACCTGACATGACACAGGGTCCACATGATGGCTCTGCCCAGTCTGGGCCCTTAGGGAGGGCATCTAGCAAGATGAGCTTAATATCTACATCCTCTTTTACAGGACAACCTCATTCAGTGTCCATTACACTTTTTAAAAAATATTTACTTATTTTGGGGAGAGTGCAAACAGAGGGAGAGCCAAGAGAGAGGGACAGAGGATCCGAACTGACTGCGCACTGACCAGCTGACAGCAGTGAACCCGTTATGGGGCCTGAACTCACAAACCGTGAGATCATGACCTGAGCCCAAGTAGGACGACGCTCAACCAACTGAGCCACCCAGACGCCACCGTTACACTTTTAAAATGCTTAAACCAAGTCATTCCAGTCTCTTTTCTTTATACCTTTTCTTTAAACTTTTATACCTCGGCTTTCACGCTGAGCTGTGGGCTTCCACACTTCTGGCCACAAAGCCTCAGTGCTATTTGGTGGAAGCCAGTCAGTGCCCTTGCAGTGAGTCTGGGGAATCTATTAGCTTTGCCCTTAAAGTTAGGCTCCGTGCTGTCTCAGAAGAATGGCAGAGGGAGCGAGAAGAGGAGGGATAAGCTAGGAAAGATTTGTACCGACGCTAGAAAAAAATGAAAGCTCTTTGTGGGTTTACTTACGCAAGATGCAAGGTAAAGTGCAAATACCTTGACCCGGCAGTTTGTTCCATACTCCTGACTACCTTCCAAATTCACACACATACACACCAGACACACCGAACAATTCAAAGCTCTGGTCTGGAAAATCTTGCCCCTGGGGTGTCAGTTAGTCCCCTAGTGATGACAGATTTAATGGTTCTGTATCTCTGCATTCCACAGAGACCACCCACCCAGAAGCTTCACCCTCCTGACCTGGTTAGGCAGGGCCTGAGACTCCGCACAGAATATGAAAGCAGTGCAGATTGAGGGATGGGAGGGGTGGGGGGCTGTGCTCTGGTTTGTGTGAATCGCTCTGAGTTGCTGTGTGACTGCATTTATGTTGCTTGCCCTCTCTGTAATTCAGGTCCAAGGTTATAAAATGGGACTGATGGCTCTTGTCTCATAGAAATATAATGAGACAGAGTAAACTATGGTCTTCGAGGGCTTATGCTTCTAAGTACTCAAGGAATCAGGGAAGCCCTGTGTTTTTCGCTTTGGTTATTGAGGAGGGGCAGTTTCCGGGGCTCTCCGATGCAAGCCCTCAGAAGACATTTAATCAGAGAGTAAGGCTGAAAAAAAAAGCAAACCTGCTCACAAAAGAAGAGCCTTGGGCACCTGGGTGGCTCAGTCAGTTGAGCTTCTGGCTCTTGGTTTCAGCTCAGGTCATTATCTCATGGTTCATGGGTTCAGGACCTGCATTGGGCTACACACTGACAGTGCAGAGCTTAGTTGGGATTCTCTCTCTCCCTCTCTCTCTTTCTCTTCCTTTCTCTCAAAAGAAATCAACTTAAAAGAAGAACAAGAAGAAGAAGAGGAGGAGGAGAAGGGGGAGGGGGAGGGGGAAGAGAAACAGAGCCTTGACTTATCTTAAGTGTTTCCTTCCAGACAGAAGTCCAGGAGATTCTTTGGTAAGTTTCTAGCCAGCAACCTGGAGTAGGGGGTAGAGATGCTTTATTTTTCTTTCCTCCAGTTTCCCTTCTTGGTCTGCTCTCTCTTCTAATGAC
The DNA here is from genome assembly GCF_008692635.1 of Crocuta crocuta. Taxonomy (NCBI): domain Eukaryota; kingdom Metazoa; phylum Chordata; class Mammalia; order Carnivora; family Hyaenidae; genus Crocuta; species Crocuta crocuta. Next base: position 4,548,226 of record NW_027533280.1, read on the forward strand.
ACTGGTTGGGGTGGAAAACAACGTCCCAGCTGCTCAGGGCTTTCTATGGGGTGATACTTGTGGGGGAGGCGGGGAGAGGAACAGCCTTTTTAGTGATCTCTGTGTGTGTTTGATTGTTCGTTCAATCAGCCCAGCTGCTTCAGGATGCCCCCTGATGGTCCGGTCACCCGTGGTAAAGTGCATCTAGAGGGAGGTGCCATGCATGGTCTTCCAGTTACCGGCCTGCAGTCCTAGAGCCCTGGGCTCCTCGTCCTGGTAAAAGAACCTTGTGTTCTCGGTTGCAATCTCAGCCGCCCACTGTTGCTGTAGCAAATTACCGCAAACCTAAGCAACAGAAATGTGTTTTCTTATGTTTCTGGAGGTCAGAAATCAATGTATCAGCAAGGCTGTGTTCCTTCTGGAGGCTCCAGGGGAGAATCCAATTCGGTGCCCGGCTTCGGCGGCTACCAGGCTCCTTGGCTCGCGGCCCCTTCTCTATCTTCCAGGCAAGCCCTTCCCGCCTCTGTCACATTTCTCTCTAGCTGACCCTCCTGCCTGCCTGCACCGAGGGGCCTGTGATTAAGTTGGGCTCCACCCCCTCCTTTCCTGAGTTTCTGGGGACCTCAGGGCTGGGTGGGAGCCATGGGGAAGTACACTGATTAGAGCCTCGGGAGCTTTGCTCAGACCAGAGGCAGCTGGATGTTACAAGCCTGTTGAGCTCCCTCCCACCATGGTCTCCATTGATGACCATGGAAAGAACTAAGAGTCTGGGAATAATAAAAATAAAAATATGCCTGATTATCAGAAACCGGATGAAGAAGGCTGAAAACAGGCAAGGGGGTTGACCGCACTTAAGCGCGGCCTGGTCGACCACATCCTCCTTCACCCCGATTTTGGAATCACTTCACCTGAGCATGACCACTTTTTCCAGCCCTTAAGGCCTTTATTTTCGGTTTGGGGTATTTTCTATTGTTTGAAGGTTGCCTTGCAACCCATTCGCCCGGAGGGTTTAAACAATATAAAGTTTCTGTGCTGAGCAACAACGGTAGCCAAGAGAGACCGAATATAAACTTTTAAGTCTATTTTCTCAGAGTTCGTACATCAGCAATGGCTTTAAACAGAAGAACTCACGCCCCCTGGCTTGCCTCTCCCTGGGGGAGGGGGAGAAGGGTGGCTGGTGGAGAACATTTTGTGTTCTCTTATCTTTCCTACTAGTGGAAGGGGATAAGCACCAGAATAGGAAAACAAATATCTGGCTATTAATATACCCTAAGTCCTCTAGCACATGGATTGGATTTGTTTATTTGTGAAAGAGAAGGATGCTTCTCTCCGACCGCAGGCTCCCCCGCCAGCTGGAAGGGAAGGCAGGCACAGTGCCCTCCATAAGGTGAAGGGGACAGGGGACCTGTGCCGTACTTCCTACTTAACAGAGAAAAACCCTCAGACTTTTCTCAAGAGAAGTTGCTTTTCTGGCTCAACCTGCCTCAAGCCCCAGCAGCGTCATTCAGGGGGAAATTAACAAAGAAAGAAAGAAAAGAAAAAGGAGGCTTTACCACGCAAGGGCCAGGGAGTGCCCCCACCTCGCCCACCGGATGGGTGTGCGTCACCCTCCTTGTGCCCAACCTGGGGAGCCAAGGTCTGGAGAAGCTTGCCAGAAGACAGGGCGTGCAGGTTCCTGGGGTGACCACTTAACTGGCAGCGAGCAGGGCAAAAACAGGAGTGTTTCCTCCCCTCAGAGGACAAGCCCTTAAAGAGGAAGGCAGCCCTGCTGAGCGCAGATTTGGGGCTCCGGTCCTCCCTTGGGGCTCTTCGTGATCTGAAGAAAGCAGTGTCCCAGAGTAGACAGAGCTTTCTGGAGGGGCAGGTGGTTAATTAATCATAAGCCTGCTGGCTGGGAAAAAGCCAGAGGAGGGAAGAGCTTTCTCCCCTGGGAACAGGGGCATGCGCGCGCCTCTGAGCCCCATACCTGCCGTGTCTTGAGCAAGTTTCAGAGTGCCCTTCGACCGCCTGAAGAGGTCTCTGCTTGCCACCCACTAGGGTCAGGCCTTCTCGGGTTCCAGGGAACATTCTGATGAGCCAGGAGTCCCAGGCACACACGGAGGAGAGGAGGCCAGTACTGGCGGGGGCCTGTCCTCTCCAAGAGCAAACAGGGACAAAGGTCGGTGTACTTACGGCTGCCTCTCCCAGCCCGTCTGCCTCCCTGCCAGGCCAGATGCCAGCTTGTCCCAGCGTTGCTCCACGATGCAGGAATCTGTCATCTCTGGGCCTGCTGGGTCACCCATTACCCCAGATCCGATTCCCAGGCAGGGGAGGTTAGGACACCTGAGCAAGGGCTTTGGCAACTCAAGAGCTTTCAAACAGAAATGCTGTCGTGTCTTTACCTGTTCGGTTGGGAGCCAGACGTGTTCCACGTTATGATGCCATCATGGAAATATGTACGAAAGGAGGAATTTGTAAGCTAGCTCTCCTGCCTGTCTGGAAAAGGGGGCTCTCTGAGCGAACCGCAGCTCTTCAGACACTCAGAATTTGCACAAACTTCCTTTTTGATGATTTCTTATACCATCTTCCACTGCTTCCCCCAGAGCATTTGAATTTGTCTGCGCTCCCAGCGGGTCTAGCTAGGTATCCATTGGGTGGCTCGGTGAGAATTTAAACAACTTGGAGGCCACTGAGGTTGCCAGGCATAAACCCGTCCGGCACAGATTTGGTGTGAGAGCACGCAGGAGAAAGAAGCTTAGTGTTTTGTGAAATCGTTGAGGCTCCAGCCCACACCCCTTCTTGTTTGGGATTCGAATTAGAAGTGGTGCTTGCTTGGGGCACCTGGGTGGCTCAGTTGGTTAAACATCCGACTTTGGCTCAGGTCATGATCTCTGGTTTCATGGGTCCAAGCCCCGCATCAGGCTCTGTGCTGACAGCTAGGAGCCTGGAGCCTGCCTCGGTTTCTGTGTTTCCCTCTCTCTCTGCCCCTCCCCTCTCTCTCTCAAAAGTAAATAAACATTAAAAAAAATTTTTTTAAGTGGTGTTTGTTCTCCTCTTCAGCCAATGGAATGATGACATGGTAGTTAACATTCATCAAGGTACTGCTGTGCTAAGCGCCCTACCTGAATTATCCATCTCACTTTCCACCTCACACCTGAGGGATAGACATGACTGATCCCCAACCTGTGGATGAGGACCAAGCTCCGAGATGTTGAGCAACATACCGGTGGTGA
>NW_027533280.1:4551463-4551626 GCF_008692635.1 Crocuta crocuta
TGTGTTCCCCTGCCATATTCATCTGCGAGTCTGACTTGCTTAGCTCCCTGTTCTGAGCCAAAGGAACAAGAAATTGACAAGCATTTCTTTTTTTTTTTTAATGTTTATTTTTGAAAGAGAAAGAGAGAGAGAGCAAGTGGGGTTTGGGGGGGCTGGGGGGGGG
>NW_027533280.1:4551755-4571206 GCF_008692635.1 Crocuta crocuta
GGCGGTGGTCAGAGACAGAGGAAGACATAGAATTTGAAACAGGCTCCAGGCTCTGAGCTGTCAGCACAGAGCCCAACACGAGGCTTGAACCCACGGACTGTGAGATCATGACCTGAGCTGAAGTCAGATGCTTAACCGACTAAGCCACCCAGGCGCCCCAACAGACAAGTATTTCTGAGGGCTGCTGTGTGGACAGGTTTCTTAGAAGCTAGGGCCTTTGTGATTTATATTCCACGGGGCCATCTGAGGAAGTTGTTTAGCTTCTGAGGTGATACATGAGGGCAGAGCGTGGGTTGAAGGGTAAGTCAGGACAGTGTTTCTTCTCTGGTCCCCATCAGGGACTCCACAGGCCGACTTCTGGGCTGTGTTTATATCATTATTTTTAAGGCACCAACACCAGCTCAGCAACTTAAGCTTTCTCTTCCTTTAGCCATCCTCCATGAGGAAAGAAGCCAAGAGAGAGTTTCCCCAACCATTTCCCTCAGCGCAGCTGATCCCAACTTGAAACCTAAGACCTGTAACACCGAGACCCAGCTGAAGCCCGGCTAAGCCACTTGTCTTTAGACCCAGCAGGAAGCCATTCCATGCTCTAAGTATCAAGAACCTTCTCTGAGCCCAGGGGGCTCTGCTTCCACGGTTTGACCTCAGGGTGTTAGCTGGCTGGTGAAGCCCTGTCGGTAGTAATCCCATAGACTGCGACTGTCAGCAGTAGTTTTCTGGAACAGAGTGGGGAGGATGCCTAGGATTTGCATGTTGAATTTGGGGCCTCTTCTTGGAAAGTAGTCGCTTTGGAAAAGGAAGATGGTAGAGGAGTTACTACGGCATTGAAAGAGCTCCATTTGCTTCTCTGAGGGCAGTGATGGTCCAGTGTCCTGCCCCCCCCCCACCCCCCACAACTGGGATTCCTGCTCTGGCCTCCAGAGCCAGTCCCCATCCTTTGTCCTGGCTGGTGGAACTCTTCTATGGATGGAAAATACTGGTAGTGAACCCCTGGCTCTCCTGGCTACCCACAGGTCACAGGACCCTCCAATCCGAAGCTCCGTCCTCCAGGCTCCGTCTGTCACGCAGGCTGCACACATCAGCTTTGCTCCGCTCTGCGTTTCTGAATTACCTCGTTGGCAACCGGTGCGAGCAATCCCCTCCCAGTGTCCTGATATCCCCTGGTTAATAAGCAGCTCACATACAGACACCAAGGACTATTGTGAGAGGGGGAGAAAAGCTGAGGTTCTCTGAATGCAGGCCAGGAAGCCTTGGACTTGGCACAGGAGCTTGGTGGCTCTTTCTGTTCTCTGCCCTTCGGTAGCCTTCCGCACGGGTTGTAGAAGGAAGAGAAGCCTGAAATGCTTCATCTAAAGCTGTAGTGGACCATGAGGCAATGAGGTATTTATTAATCAGCGAGAGACTCTTGCTGGGGCCTGAGGTCCTTTCCTGGACGATAGTAGTCCTCTCCCGAAGAGAATAAATTTCTGCCCTTTATTCTTTCAAACCCATTTCCAGAAGGGTTTTAGGTCCCTGTTAATTAAAGCACTAGCCGTCCACTTCCCTCTCTTGTCTTTCTGAGCTGTCCAGATGGCATTCTTCCCACCAGCCACCCCCCATCTCCTGTACTTTGTTTTAGCCCCCGGACTTTGCAGATATCCTTGAGATGTCCCTGTGGAAGGAACTAGTTGGGGGGTCAGACCCTCCCCCCCACCTTATTGTCACTCTGGTCTGAATCCCAACCCACGAGGGGGCAGCTGGAGCCCTCTCCCTGGGACTGCCCATTGTCAAGGTCCTGGTCACCTTTAAAGCCTCCTGTAGGGATCCCCATTGCCAACAGAGCCTTTTTCTGAAGCTCAGCACTGTGACATTTTAGACTTGGAAATCCCTAGGCAAATATGTCTCACTTAATCCTCACCGAGCTGGCCCCCGGTGGAGGTTCTTTTGGCCAAACTTATCAAGTATCTCTGGTTCTTGCAGCAAATGTTCCCTTTGTCCCCGGCATTGTGTTCAGGGCTGAGAATACAGGATAAACAAGGTAAGGTCCCTGTCCTTGAAGAGCAAGCGGACTATCCGAAGAAGCACACGCTATGGGCCCCTCTCACTGGGAATGCCTCAGACTTCTTTACCTTTCCAGGCTTGGGAGAGCCCCGCTCTCTGCCCTTTACCAGCCCTGTGACTCCAGCTTCATTGCTTATCCTAAGCCTTAGGTCGGTCTTCTGTAAAATGGGGTCATCGATGGCATCTACCTCTTGGAGACGTTGTGAGGATTGAATAGAACCACTTGTTAACAAGGCACTAAATATACATGGGCTGTTAACTCTTTTCCTCCTGAAGGTAGCATGAGCCAGAGGGAGCGGAGGAAGCAAGCCAGGCTGGGCCTCATCTCCAGCTTGCAAGCAATTATGCCTCTTCTTTCAGAGCATCATATTCCCAGGTGATAATAATTTACTTAATTTGAGGGGCGCCTGGGTGGCTTAGTCGGTTAAGCGTCCGACTTTCGCTTAGGTCATGGTCTCGCGGTTCGTGGGTTTGAGCCCTGCGTCGGGCTCTGTGCTGACTGCCTGCTCAGAGCCTGGAGCCTGTTTCAGAGTCTGTATCTCCCTCTCTCTCTGACCTTCCCCTGCTCACGCTGTCTCTCTCTCTCTCCTAGAAATAAATAAAACATTAAAAAAAATAAAAATAATAATTTACTTAATTTGAGTCCATTGGCTGAGGTAAGTGAAAACACCTAATACAGAGCAGGGGCTCACCGTGTGTTAGCCTCTGCGAACTTCTTACGGATCTGCAGACCGTAAAGCTCCAGAAACCAGAAGGGACTCGGGAAAAGATGCCAGAGCCCCTCCCCCCCCCACTTAGGACATGCCCCTCATTCTCCCAGTTGGTCCTCAAGGCTCGACCCTCCCCACCTCGGTTCTCATCCCCCCGGAGAGGTGTGCTCCGTGATCAAGCGTCCCCTCCCTCTGTCCTCTGCACTTCTGTACTAAGTACCTGGAGGCCTTCGTCCTGTCCACACTCAAGCACCACTCTGGCCCGAGATAGCCGTTCATCTGCTCTAATCTCTCCCTACAGCTCCGTCTCCCTCCCGCTCAGCCCCCACTTCATCCCTTGTCCCCCCAGCCCCTTAATCAAATTAAGGGAAAGAAGAGCGTTTAGATAGGGTTACTAAATATATTTCTGTTCAGGGGAGGGAGGAAAAAGGAAGAGTTTGGGGGAGGAGGCAAGAGTGTGAAATTCCTTAATGGAATGTGCTCTGAGAGCCTCCTTTCTCTAGAATAAGCCCGGAATCACCTATCTGGATAGAGTTTTCTCTCTGGCCAAGTGCTTTCACAAACATTATCTCATTACGATACAGGCCTGGTGGCAGAGTGCCCACTCCCCGGAAAGGTCTGCCGAGGCCATCGTGCCTCACGAGCTGGCCTGACCCTGCTGTATATATTTCACAGGACACCCTGGCCCCAGAGGGGTGACTCGGCTTTCTGTGCAGGATGACACCAATGGAGGGGCGGCTCACAGCTGGAGGTCACAGTTTTCTCTTTTGGGTCTNGTGCTGATTGTAGAAGCCTTTGAAAATATACTAATGTAGGGGCGCCTGGGTGGCTCAGTCCGTTGAGCGTCCAACTTTGGCTCAGATTATGATTTCATGGTTTAGGAGTTCAGGCCCCCCCACATCAGGCTCTCTGCTATCAGCCTGTAAGCCTGGTGCTCACTTCGGATCCTCTGTCCCCCTCACTCTGCCCCTCCCCCGCTCTCAAAAAATAAGTAAAACATTAAAAAAAAGTTTAAGGGGCGACTAGGTGGTTCAGTTGGTCAAGCATCCAACTTCGGCTCAGGTCATGACCTCACAGTCTGGAGGTTCGAGCCCTGCATCAGGCTCTGTGCTGACAGCTCAGAGCCTATAGCATGCTTCAGATTCTGTGTCTCCCTCTCTCTCTTCCCCTCCCCCATTCATGCTGACTTGCTCTCTTTCTCTCTCTCTCTCTCAAAAATAAACATTTAAAAAAATTATTGAAAAAAGAAGGGGCACCTGGGTGGCTCAAGTCAGTTAAGCTTCCGACTCTTGGTTTCAGCCCAGGTCAGGATCTCACTGGTTGGTGAGTTCAAGCCCCAGGTCTGGCCGTGTGCTGACAGCTCAGAGCCTGGAGCCTGCTTGAGAGTCTCTCTCTCCTCCTCTCTCTGACCCTCCCCTGCTCTCTCTCTCTTGCTCGCACTCACTCCCTCTCTCAAAATAAATGAATAAACTTAAAAAAGAAAAGAACATATGCCAACATGTAGCGGGAAACTGAAGTCACCCATAGTCCACAACTCAACTCCTGGTAATACCCTGAGGCAGCCCCTTTAAGTGTTTCTGAATTGCACCCACATCTCTGCATATGCGTGTCATTTGCCCAAGAGGGACTTGATGCACACTCATTGTGTTCAGCGTTTATGTTTAATGTGTTTTTGTGTTCCCCTTCATCAGAACCTCTTCTGACATAATACTTTAAAACAGCATGATTAGGATTTTTTCCCTCATTAAAAAAATACATGTCCATTTTGAAATGATCACCGTTCACACTGCTGGAGCTTTATGAGGCTGGGAATCTGCTCATCACTTTACACACATTATCACCGTTCATCCTCCAAGCAACTCTGCCTGTTAGATGCTGATAAACTCATTTTACAGAGGGGGGAGTGAGGCCTCCCTCCTCTCCCAGAGAAGTAAAGGAGCTCCTCCTGGCCAGCAAAGGGATTTCACACACACCCTTTCATCAAACTGCCTACACCCGTGCCCTTATTTAAATTAATGACTACATAATCTCCAATATGCACTTATGGTGATTAACCATTCCCTTTTGTTGGACATTTAAGGGTTGGGGTTTTTTTTTTTTCCCCTTCTTATAATGAAGCAATGATCATCTTTGCATAAAATCATCTTTGCTCACATCTCTTATTTCTTGAGAATCATTTCCTAGAAATGGCATTACTGAGTCACACTTTCTGAAGTCTCATTACTTATTACCAAGGGCCTTTCCAGAAAGCCAGCGTGCACTCCCAGCGTGTCTGAGAGTGTCCAAGACAAGGTCCTCTTTAAGAGCAGTGCAATGTGGTCGCTGGAAATTGTACCACTTTGATTGGACTTATATTTCCTTGATTACTAGTGAGGCTGGACTTTCACACTTTAGTCAGTTGTAGACCCGTGAGTGATCGTCACAGAGCAACTCATCATTCCTGCCCATACTTCGTTCCTGCTCACATGCTGTTGATTTTGCCTTTCAGTCCAAACCAGATAACTTAGGGGTGCACCAGCAAGGAAAATTGTTTCCCATTCAACATATCCAGCAGAACTTTGTCCCCAGTGAGGACCTGTGTCCCCAGTCCGACCCATCACCTCAGCCCCTGCCCCTGTCAGCTCCCTCAGAGGTGCCCCACCTCAGAAGAAAGGTCAGAGTTAAGATTTCCCTTAAATGGAACTCAATATGCAAGCGCAGACCATTCTAGAAACAATATAGGATTTTTCAGGAAGTAACTGAGCTAAAGCCAGAGGACCCATGTACCCCGCCTTCTCTTCCCAAGAAGTTTCAATTCTTTTTGTTCTCAGGAAAGATGAGAAAGGGAGGGAGGCCAGAAAAAGTGCCCCCTCACTGAGCTTCCTGACAGGAACCAACTGGGCTCCTGGGTGTCCAACAGGCTCTTGCCTGCAGTTCTCTGAGTCAGACAGGAACGCACCATCACCTCCCACAGGTAACAGGCTGACAGGTTGTGTAATCCTCGTCCTCCCCCTGGAGGGTCACCAGGACAGAAGGTGCAGCCTGGCACCCTGGGGAGAGAGGCAGGTGCCAGCAGGTTAGTCACGTGCACCCTTGGAGTCCAGAGGGATTGGTGTGAGTGAATCCCTCACCTCAGACTCCAGTCTGAAACGCCTGTTCCCATCGGGTGAGGCCCCCGGATGCCGGCACCCTGTCCCGCCTGCTGCTCCAGGACGACCCAAGGCTTCCTCCAGGCTTCACACGGGGCTGCCCTCGCTGTCATCGAAGAACTCGGGAATTTCCCTTCCGGGGACTCCTTCCTCTGCCAGGAGCCAGTGTTCCGTTGCCATGTCTCTCCTCCTCACCTCCACTTAGGATCTCTGGCGCAGGCTGTTGGATAGTCAGTTCCTTCAGGTTTCCCTGCAGGGAGCCAGAGATTTCGACTGCTTGCAAGCAGGGGAAGTGAAGAAAGTGGGAATCCAGCAGGAAGACCTTCCTCAGACTCTTTTTTTTTTTATTAATTTTTTTAAATATTTTTATTTATTTCTAGGAGAGAGAGAGACAGCGTGAGCAGGGGAGGGCCAGAGAGAGAGGGAGACACAGACTCTGAAATAGGCTCCAGGCTCCGAGCTGGCAGTCAGCACAGAGCCCGACGCGNAAGAAAGTGGGAATCCAACAGGAAGACCTTCCTCAGACTCTTTTTTTTTTATTAATTTTTTAAAATATTTTTATTTACTTCTAGGAGAGAGAGAGACAGCGTGAGCAGGGGAGGGCCAGAGAGAGAGGGAGACACAGACTCTGAAATAGGCTCCAGGCTCCGAGCTGGCAGTCAGCACAGAGCCCGACGCGGGGCTCGAACCCACGAACCGGGAGATCATGACCTAAGCGAAAGTCGGACGCTTAACCGACGAAGCCACCCAGGTGCCCCCCCTTTTTTTTTTTATTATTAATTTTAGTGTGTATCTCTGGAAGTCAAGGACTCCCATTTATTTATTTGTTTATTTATTTATGAGAAAGAGAGCATGGGGGAGGAGTGGAGAGGGAGATAGAAATCGTGAGCAGGAACCACGCCCAGCCCAGAGCCTGACACAGGACTTGATCCCACAACTGTAAGATCATGACCTGAGCCAAAATCCAGAGTCAGACACTTAACCAACTGAACCACCCAGGTACCCTGCCTCAGACTCTTGACATACACAATTCCTGTATGTTTTTACATTAAAATATTGTCTTTGGCTCTATTCTCTATTTTGATTTCTATTCCAAAAGCCCNGTGCTGCACACCACAAAAATGCTGGCACTTGTGAAGCGATGGGAATTATGAAGCGCATCAGAACGCTAAAGGTGGCACTCTGCTCACGCTGGTAGGGCTCCAGCGGCGTCCTCAACAAATGCCTGGGCACAACCTTTGGGTGGGGCAGCAGTTAGGAATAGGGAAACGAAGCTGTAGAAGTCACGCTTCTGACCCTGACCAGGGCATAACAAGAGACAGTTGGCCTGCAGGCCGAGTGAGCGATCACCCACAGCGGGTACGAACTGATAGATGCGAGGCAGCCAGGAAGTCTTCACAGAGGCAGCTCTTCAGGCTGGACCTTGAAGGCAAGACACGAGACTTGACATGTGGCCCCCCCGGAAGAGGACATCCCAGCGGGGCTGTCGGGAACAAGCTAAGACTCCAAGGCGGAAATGCAGCTGGCACCTTTGGAAATTGCGAGACCATTCTAGCTGCTCCAGAACGTGCATGAAGGGTTCTGCATCGGTCAGGGCTCCCAGAGAAGCAGAACCATTAGAAGATATATAGTAAGAACTGGCTTGTGTGATCATGCGGGCTGGTCAGGAAAACCTGACACTCATAGGGAGGGCCAGCCACCAAGAAGGGCAGACTGGAAGGAAACTGTCCGGTGGGAACAGAAGCTGCTGGGTATATATAGGAATAATATATATATATCTCATATCTGTATGGTCTCATATTCACCTGTTGATGGACACTTAGGTTGTTTCCATATCTTGGCTATTATGAATAATACTGCAGTGAACTTGGGAGTGCAGATATCTCAATATACTTTTTCCATTTCCTTTGGATATATACTCAAAAACAGGATTGCCGATCATATGGTAGTTAGTTCTATTTTTAATTTTTGGAAAAACCTCCACACTGTTTTCCACAGCGGCTGCACCAATTTACACTCCCACCAACAGTGCCCAGGGGTTCCCTTTTCTCCACATCCTCGCCAACCCTTATCTCTTGACTTTTTTTTTATGACAGCTATTCTAACAGATGTGAGGTGATATTTCATTGCAGTTTTGATTTGCATTTCTCTGATAATTCGTGATTTTTAGCATACTTTCATGTACCTGTTGGCCATTGTGCGTCTTCTTTGAAAAACTGTCTACTCAGTTCCTCTGCCCATTTTTTAATCAGATTGTTTGAGCTTCTGCTATTGAGTTGTGTGAGTTCTTTATATATATATGGATATTAACCCTTCATCAGATACATGGTTTAAAAATAGTTTCTCTCAGGGCGCCTGAGTGGCTCAGTAGTTTGAGCGTCTGACTTCGGTTCAGGTCATGATCTGACGGTTCCCGAGTTCGAGCCCCACATCGGGCTCTATGCTGACAGCTCAGAGCCTAAAGCCTGTTTCAGATTCTGTGTCTCCCTCTCTCTCTGTCCCCCCTCCTCCTCCCCAACTTGCAGTCTGTCTCTCTCTCTCTCTCAAAAGTAAATAAATATTTTTAAAAAATTTTTTAAATAATTTCTCTCATCCCATTGGTAGCCTTTTTCATTTTATTGATGGTTTCCTTTGCTGTGTAGAAACTTTTTAGTTTGCTGTAGTTCCACTTGTTTATTTTTGCTTTTGTTGCCTTTGTCAAGACTGATGTCAAGGAGCTTACTTCTTATGTTTTCTTCTAGGAGTTTTATGGCCTCAGGTCTTAAATTTTAGTCTTTAATCCATTCTGAGTTGATTTTTGTGTATAGTATGACATAGGGGTCCCAGTTTCATTCTTTTGCATGTGACTCTCCAGTTTTTCCAATATCGTTTATTGAAGATACTATCCTTTCCCTGTTGTATATTCTTGGCCCCTTTGTTGTAAATTAATTGACCAAATATGCATAGATTTATTTCTGGGCTCTCTCAATCTATTCCATTGATCTATGTGTCTGTTTTTGCCAGTACAAAATACTGTGTTGGTTACGTTAGCATTGTAATATCACTTGAAATCAGGAAGTATGATGCCTACATAAAGTCAACTGATCCTGAATGTCAATCACATCTACAAAATACCTTCACAGCAACAACTAGATTAGTGTTTGATTGAATAACTGGGAAGTGTAGTCAAGCCAAGCTAACACATAAAACTGACGATCACAGGTAGCAATCAGAAAGGAAACTGGAAAGAGAGAATGAGGTCAACATGGTTTTTCGAAGCCTGAGGCTTACATACCTGAGTAAATTTTTAATTTCTTCCCATGGGAGTTAGATTTCCATTATCTTTCCCTATTCCCAAATTCTCCAACTAGATATCTCTTCCGTGGAACCTTAGGATCTAGAGAGGGAAATTAGGTTCATCACAATCCCTTTTCAGAGCTAAAACATCATTTTTCCAAGGCTAAACCAGAGGGTTCAGTTAATATATATATACAGGTTCCAGCCTGCCATGTTTCTAGCACACATAGCACCAATAAGCACTAGGCCTGAGAATTCATGGGTTAAGGAGGAAGATTGTTTTGAGGTTTCTTTCTCTCCTCTCTCTTCCACTCTGTCCGTCGCTGAAACTAAGGTTCCAGAGGGCAAAAATAATGTTTGAAGTCCATACCTGCCACCCTTCCCGAAGTCTAAGATGGACCTCTGAACACCCAACAGATCAAATCTACAGCTGAAGTCCAATGAGTTAGACTCAAGTGGGAACCTGCTGGTGCCACACTGACCCTGGTAGATGATTTAGGATTCACCAGCTCAGGACTAGTAACAAGCCAGTTTGGCCATTCGTGGGGTGGTCATTCAGAAAAAGAATTAGGCTATAACTCTCTGGTCCGACATGGAGCTTATGTGGGAGATCTGAAGGAGGACTCCATCCCTTCTGTGACTTGGGAATTGAATCATGCATGACTCTGGGCCTTGCCCTTTTAAGAGTCTGGTACTCTCAACCTCTTAGAGCCACAGGTGACCCTGGGGGCAGCTAGGAGGAAGCTTCTGAAAGTTTAGATTTGTGCACCTGGGCTTCTGAGAGCTGGTTCCAGCCACGTCGGTCGCCTCAAGAGCAGAATAATGACAGAATGAGGCTGACGAACTCCTTCTGACAGTTACATCTGCCTCCCTGGAAGAAAGAGGAAAATGAGAAACAAGTGGCAATGCCTCCCAGATTTAGAAAGTAAAAAAATAGCCAATATGGAATCTGAGATGGTTTGGTCATTGGGATCTTGGGTCCTGCGCCTGAGCCCTGCTCCATCTGAAATCACTCTCAGAGGCCTAACCTAAGGGGTAGAATGGGGTGGCCTAGGGGCACCGGGTGGCTCAGTCAGTTGAGTGTCCGACTTCGGTTCAGGTCATGATCTCACATTTCGTGGGTTCAAGCCCCACGTCAGGCTCTGTGCTGAATGCTTGCTTAGAGTCTGGAGCCTGCTTCAGATTCTGTGTCTTCTCTCTCTGCCCCTCCCCACTCACGCTCTGTCTCACTCTGTCTCTCAAAAATAAATAAGTGTAGAAAAAAGAATTAAAAAAAAAAAAAGAATGGGATGGCCTAACCTAGAGGATAGAATGGGATGGAGCTGCCAGAGCCCAGAGCACCTAGTGTAGTTATAGAATTAGCAGAATAGAGAGCACAGGTGAAAGGTGGGCTCACCAAACTGGGGGCGGGGGGCGAAGCAGGACAATACAGCAGGATCAAAATGAAATGGAACAGCCACTATGAAAAACAATATGGAGATTCCTCAAAAAAAAATTAAAAATAGAACTACCATATGATCCAGCAATTCCACTTTGGGCATATACCCAAAAGAATTGAAAACAGATCTTGGAGGGATATTTGCATGCCATGTTCCTTGCAGCATATTCACAATGGCCAAGAGATGGAAGCAACCTGAATGTTCACCAACAGATGCATGGAGAAAAAAAGATGTGGTGTATACACGCAATGTAATTTCATTCAGCCTTGAAAAAAAATAGGTGGGGAGCCTGGGTGGCTCTGTCGGTTGAGCATCCAACTCTTGGTTTCAGCTCAGGTCATGATCTCACAGTTCACGAGTTTGAGTCCCACACTGCACTGTCAGCACAGAGCTTGCTTGGGATTCTCTCTTTCTCTCTCTTCCTCTGCCCCTCTCTTGCTCATGCATACATGCTCTCTCTTACTCTCTCAAAAATAAATAAACTTTAAAAAAAAAGGAAATCTTGTCATATGCTGCAATGTGGAGTAACTTTGAGGACATTATGCTAAGTGAGATAAGCCAATGATAAAAAGACAAATACTGCAGGATTCCACTTATATGAGATACTAAAACAGTCAAACTCTTCAAGAGTGGAATGTAGTTGCCAGGGTCTGGGAGGCTGGGTAGAAAAGGGGAGTTGCTGTTAAACTGGCATAGAATTTCAGTTTTGCAAGATGAAAAAGTTCTAGAGATCTGTTGCACAACAATGTGTATGTAGTTACTACTACTGTACCGTACACTTAAAAATAGTTAAGATGGTAAATTTTATGTGATGTTTTTGACTGCAATAAAAAAGGAGGTAAGGTACCCTAAAACCCAATTATGCATGTGCTAAGGTTAGTTCAATAATAAGCCTTGAGGTAGAAGCCTGTCAGGTGTGTGGGGTACCCCAGATATGGCATGGCAGTCTCCTTGCCCAACCTCACCAAGCCACCTGGTCCACCCAGAACACATTATCTAGAAAAACTAAAAGCATCATCTTCATACACATTGGCCATTTCCCATGATACCCCAAGCTGATTTTGTTCTTCTAGTAGTTTTACAAATCAGTTAAGTACTTCTCCTCTCTAATAATAATGGTAATAAACAGCATTTGCTGAAAACTTGAAACAAAGAAATTACATTATATATGATGAGTAAGATGAAAATTAACTATAGTCAAGCCAATCCCCAAAAGCCCCTTAAATTGCCAACAAAATACAATATATATATGGCTTAGTGTAAACAACCATCTTATACAGTGGTTCTTACACAAACTAAACTGTTTGAATTATTGAGATAGCTCAGAGGAACCAAAAGGAAAGTTTATATGCAAGTATCTGCACAGTCACATCATTTCATATTGATGGTGGCAGGGGGCGTGCTGGTGAGTAAAAAGTTGATGCTGACCTGCAGGTTTTATTCGATTCTCTCTTTTTTAAAGTTTTGTTTGTTTGTTTGTTTGTTTTGAGAGAGAGAGAACACAAGCAGGCAAGAGGGAGAGAGAGGAGGAGAAAGAATCCCAAGCAGGCTCCACGCTGTCGGCACAAAGCCGGATGTGGGGCTTGAACTCACAAACCCTGATCATGACCCGGATCATGACCTGAGCTGAAAAGCATTGGATGCTTAATCGACTGAGCCACCCAGGTACCCCTCATTTCTCTTTTAATATTAAGGCTCTATCAAAAACCTGACAATTGAGAAATTGTCATGAGCCAGTATCCCCACAGCGCCAGACCCCATGGCAATGCTTTCCTCAAGGTAGGAGCAGCCTTCACAGTCTGAAAGAGAAGGTGGGACCTCTCACAGGGAGATGAGTTCTCCACAGTGCAAACCAGTCTATTTACAGGCACCGGCAGTGCAAAATTTGGCAGCCCTAAATGAAGTCACATCAATTTTGGAAGCAGCATGGAAAAAATAGAGCTAAGTGTTTTAGGGAAGAGAGAGAAAGTGAAATCCTCATCTTTGATTTGATTTGGGAAACCCAACATTGTAAACTGATTAATATGGATCACAGAGGAAGGGGAACAATGAGGATTTTAGCTTTTCCTGTGTTGTTTTACTTATTTCTTTAAAAAGATATATAATTAGAGAGCAAGAAAAATGAAGTAACTGTAGATGTAGATAAAGATGTAGCTAAACCTAAAAAAAAAATTTTTTTAAATATTTTTATTTATTTCTAGGAGAGAGAGAGAGACAGCGTGAGCAGGGGAGGGTCAGAGAGAGAGGGAGTCACAGACTGAAACAGGCTCCAGGCTCTGAGCTGGCAGTCAGCACAGAGCCCGACGCGGGGCTCGAACCCACGAACCGCGAGATCATGACCTAAGCGAAAGTCGGACGCTCAACCGACTAAGCCACCCAGGCGCCCCTAAAAAATTTTTTTTAAACCAACATAATTGTGAGTAAAAAAAAAAAAGCAATATACAGGAAAAACACAGAATTGGTAAGGTCTATATGGATGATTAGAAAATGCAAAACAGTACAGTCTGCAAAATTGCTTATGGATATGTATATAGTAAAAGTATAAAGCTGTACATGAGGAAGACAAACTCCAAGTTCAGGATAGAGGTCATCACTGAGAAAAAAAGGAGGAGGAATTCACAGAGCTCACAAGGACTCCTATCATGCCAAGCATGTTATATTTCTTCAAATGGATGGTGGGTGTATAAGTGTTTATTATATAGTTATTATACTTGTTTATATGTCTGGCATATTTCTTACTAAAAAAAGGAAAATATGAAAAATATGAAGCCTCTATATATTCAATAATGTTAGTGGATATGTTTATTGTTACACGATTGAACCCAATGATTTAAGTAGGCTGGGTCTTTTTTTAATGTCTTTTTTTTTTTTTTTTGAGAGACAGAGAGCAAGCAGGGGAGGGGCAGAGAGAGAGGGAGACAGAGAATCTGGAGCAGGCGCCAGGCTCAGAGCCTGATGCGGGGCTTGAACCCACGGACTGTGAGATCATGCCCTGAGCCGAAGTCAGATGCTTAACCGACAGAGCCACCCAGGCACCCCAAGGCTGGGTCTTAAGATGAGCCTAAGACACAGGTGTGTCTCTCTACCAGCTCCATCAGGTGCTGTGCTACATGCTTCGCTTGATGAAAGCTGCCTGAGGTAAGTTCTATTTTCCACATCTCACCAAAGAGGAACTAGGGACATGGGTTAAGCAGTTAGCCTAAGAGCATACATTCCTTACTAGGTGGCTGCAATTCCCTGAATGTGTTTCCCTACAATTTCCAAAAGGTGATATTTTGAAAGACCTGTGATAACACTGAATCACGAAGCTGGAGGAACAGAGCAAATCACAAGTTAAAACATACCTAACGTCTGCCACAAAGTACCCGCTAAGAGCATCATTAGCCTGAAGTCTGGATCTAATGTACTAAGCCCTTCCCTTCCCTTCTATCCCCAATCTCTTTAATTGACATTTAGCTGCCTACGGTCAAGATCTCTTTCAATCCCAGTGCCTAGAGGTTCCTGATCTTGGGGAACTGGGACAGCTAGACCTATCTTTTCCTAGGCCCACTCTTTCTTTATTTCCCTTTTTATTTTATTTTATTTTATTTTTGGTGTGTGCATACTGCTTTAATTGGGCAATCATTATGCCATTCTCGCATTAACTTTGGTGGGGAAGTGAGTAATCAAACTGTAAACTTTGGTAAGATAAGGTCAGCAAGTCGTGTGGTCCTAAGACGGCACCCCGCACCCGCAAGGGAAAATGACTCTCAGTGGCTCTCATTGTTTTGGGGCTTGTTTGCGTTGCTGTGCACTTGTAATGGAAAACGAATAAAAATAAAAATCCCGGGCCCCATTTTGGCGCGCGCTTGGGAAGTTAATCCCACTGTCCTGGCAGAATTCCAGTTCAGGTCACTGCATTCTGCTGGCGAAAGCCGCCCCATGCAGCTTTCAGTGGATGTCACTTGCTTCTTTGCGTCTTTCTCAAGGCTCCGTGTGCAGCAGATTAAACGCTGTCCCTTCCTCACCTGGGGAGGGAGGGTACAGTTCTGCAGAACTCAAAATGACCCCCGCCCCTTCCCTGGGCAGGAAATTAACCTGCTCCAAGGACCAGCCACTGAGATACTTGCTACAGTCAAGATCTGTATGCATGTGTCTTTCTCTGAGTGCCTTTAAGGGGCCATGGAATCAGACTACTAGCCTTAAAAGATTTTTCAAGGAATCACATAGTTTCTTACAACTCTCTATGCATATATTCCCTCCATTTGTTTTGTAATGTTTTGTTATGCAAATTAAAAATGTCTCCTTATCTGAAGTACTTAGAAATTTATCTCGCTTCCACCAATACATGCTTATGTTGCTGCTTTTGTGTTTTCAGAATTTTTTCCCTTTGTGTTTTCAGATTTTTTCCCCTAGCGTTTAACTCTTTCCCCTCCCTATGAAATGTATTGCATTTCAAGGTGTAAGGAATGGTTCTAACTAGTTCTTCCCCCATACAAATTAATCTTCTATTCTTAACAATGTTTACCCAATGGCGATTTCTAATTGTGTGTCTTCTGCAAATGACTTAAACCTGTCTGAGCATCAGCTTTCAGGATCTGGGGAGATAGGAATGATAATAGCACCTACCAGACAGGCTTATCCCAAGAATGGAGTAAGTCAGCACGTGAAAAGGTCCTAGCACGTTGCATGCATGGCAGATTATGTGTTTAATAAATGACATCTTCCTTTTTGTCTCCTTTCCTTCCTTTTTATCTGCATGTGCCTATTTTCTTCTAGAGCCCTTTTATGTACCACTGAAATCAAGCCTCTCTAGAATGATCCAAAGGCTGTCTATCCCAGGTTATACATTAGGAAGCTACTAAATAGAAAGGTTGGGGGAAGTGGAGGGGGTAGGGGGAAGCGAAGACGTTTTTCTTCAAGGGACCCCACCTAACAACACTTTGCTTAAGAATGACAGGCTGTTTCTACAGCTTCCTCCGTCCCCACCATCAGATGATCTACTTAGAGGCTGTTCTTCTGAGGCCTTAAAATGCTCCCCTCCCCAAGACGCCATGTCAGATCTTTGAGGGAAATCTGATTTTTTAAGAATAAGGCTCTATGTGCGGGTTGTTTTATTTTGGGGGTAGGGTGGGGGTAGGAGTTGGCCATGGGTTTGCTGCATTCCAGGAAGAGGGAGGACTCTGCTGTCCTCAGATGAGTCATGGAAGAGAAACGTCTAATGTTTGCAAACATCTCCAGCCAAGCCTTTGCTTTCTTGGACTCCACCCATCCCCCAGTCTGTGCAGATTGGACCCACCTGAGAAGACTCAAATGTGAAGCTTGAAGGCTAAAGTAGAGGCCGTGGGTTCTACCAACATTTGAGATGGAAAGCCGCTAAGGGAAGGGGAGGCCGTGCCCTTGTATGTGGACTCCAGCATGTGAGACATGGGACAAGACCTTACATTGGGTGTATCTATCTTCAAATCAGGACATGATCTGGGTGGTGCAGGAGGAATGAGTGAATGAACAAGGCTGTCCCAAGAGGCGTGCGTGTGCGCACTTCCAGTCAACCCCAAGCCTGCAAGAGGGCTGGAAGACTGAGAGAGGCCTCCGGTGGGAGAAGGGAGCAAAGGCGATTGCAGAAAAGAAGGCAAGGGGTAGGAAGAGGGGAAGCCTTGCAAGTGAGAGAAGCCAGGAGCTGCTGCTTCCAGGGGAGGATGAAGGCTGAGCGGGCTGGAGAGAGACCGGAGCAGGCGGGGGTGTGCGGGAGAGGACCAGCGCCTCAGCCTCGGCAGACTGCTGGAGCCAGATGGGGCTCATGATGCATCCTCCCAGATGGAACGGATCAGGCTTGTCAGACATGCTTCCCTCAGGATACACAGTGTCCCCCTCCCTCCCCCCGCTCTGAAATCAGGAGAGAATCACAAGGTGACTTGGGAGGGCAGCCAGCCTCCCCAGATCTTGTGTGAACTATCAGGTAACGACAACGGCATCACAATGGGAGACCTAAACATGCCTCCACCACCACCACCCCCTTTTTTTTTTCTATTGTGGGACATCAAGGGAGCAAGCTCATGAGCTTGGGAACAAAGATCCTATTCTAGGAATTTGTCCACTGCAACCCTACCCGGCACATTCACAAGCCTTGGATTCCTGCCGGACGGAAACTCTACCTGCTCACTGTGCCCTCACCACTGTCAGAGCAACACCCTGGCACCCGGCAGGGAAGGGAGACTCTGAGTGGCTCATCATTTAAAATTAAGATCGCATTTAATCACTGTTCGTTTTTCTACCAGGCTCAGGAGGCCCTGTCATCTCTTCATTTTAAACAATCCACTGTTCAAGTCTGAGCACCTTGGGGGGTGAGATAGGAGGGCAGTGGAAGAGAACTTTTGAAATCTTTCCACAAAAATCAAAGAACAAACCGACTGGAGGGAAAAATAGCTGCTATATTTAAACTACATTATCCCATCAGGGAGCTATGGTTTTGAAAACCATTCCGCAGTACTTTGTTTGGCACTGATGCATGGGTTTCTTGTCTTTAATTTTTTTTTAAATGGCAACATTTTTTTTCCCCCAGAGCAGTCATTGCAAAGGAAGTGAAGGGCTTCATGAATTAGCTTGGTAGATATGTACCGAGCACCTGCTACAGGCCCCACACCACGCTAGGCACTGGGGGGACAAAGTAAATGAGGGAGCCCTCAAGGTCCTCAACACAAATAATCATCGTGCATTCATTCATTATTGTGCGCCTTTTGAGTACATATGATCCCTGTTCTCCTGGACTTTTTTTTTTTTTTGGTAAGTTTATTTATTGTGAGAGAGAGAGTGCAAGGCGGGAGGGTCAGAGAGAGCGAATCCAAAGCAGGCTTTGCACTGTCAGGGTGCAGCCTGATGGGGGCTTGAACTCATTGTGTGACCTGAGCCGAAATCAAGAGTCAGATGCTTAACCGACTGAGCACCAGGCGCCCCTCTCCTGGACTGTATACTTCGGTGGAAGAGCACAGACAATAAACAAGTGACTTGGTTGATAAGAGGAATGGAAGAATACCATTCCTATGTACATTTGCCACTTTGCTGTTCCTTCTGTTCCAAATGCTGTTCTTCTCAGCTCTGATTATGCAAATGGCTATATATTACTTGTGTGCTCACTTCTCAGAGGGAGGTGACCATCCATCCCATCACCCTATACCCCAAGTATCACTCTCACATGTGAGTCCATGTCCCAGTCAAGTGGCAAGATCAGGTAGACAGGTGGGTGCAGGAGCCTGGATAACAAACGTGTATGTCATCAATATTTAGGTGAAATTTAAAGCAGTGGTTAAGTCAGTTAAGTGTCTGATTCTTGGTTTTGACTCAGGTCATGATCTCATGGTTCATGAGATGGAGCCTCATGCCGGGCTCTGTGCTGACAGTGCGGAGCCTGCTTGACATTCTGTCTGCCTTTCCCCTGCACTCGCTCTCTCTCTGTCTCTCAAAAATAAATAAACATTTAAAAAAACGAGTCAGACGCTCAACAGAAAAAAAATAAGTAAATAAATAAAGCAGTGGCCCTAAGTAAAGATCGTGGATAAGAAAGAATGTCCCATGTCCTCAGTCCTGAAACACTCTGCATTTTAAGTTGAGTAGAAGATGGGAAGCACATGAAAAGAAAGCTGAGAAGGAGAAGCCAGAAGTAGGCGGCAAACCTGAGTTACCGTAATATAGTTGAGTGAGATACAGAGTGCTGTGTGGGACACAGGACAAGGCGTCACTCGTTTCTGGAGTGGTGGGATCGGAAGAGATGGAGAAGTGATGGCCATTGTCAGAGAAGGCCTCCAAGATGGGATGGGATTTAGCCTTCATCTTGGGAGGATGATGAGGGGCTTGTCGGGATCCGAGCAGCAGGCACAGCCTGAGCAAAGGTGCAGGGGAACAGATAAATAATCCATTGTGGCAGGAGCTGAGAACTAGGGGAGAGGCTGTGGTGGAAATGTGGCAGATAAAACTGAAAACCACAATGGGACAATCTAGGGCCATTCCCAGCCAGGCTTCCCAGTGCTTCATGCTAGTTACTTCCTCCAAAAGGAGTTAAGCTCTTTGACTTTCCTCAGTGAGGTGGACATCTTTTGCTTTGTCAACCCAACATTCATTCCCTTCCTTGATTTGATTTTCCTTAGGGGCATTGCTTTCCAGGCGTGGGTCCTAAACCAGTAGCGTCAACTCTACCTGAGAACTGGTTAGAGATGTACATTCTTGGACTCCATCCCAGACCTACTGAGTGGGAATTCTGGAGGTAGGGCCTAGAAGGCCCTCCACGTGATGTTGCTGCATGCCAAAGTCTGAAGACCACTGCTTCTGGGAAAAGCTTCTTCTCTATTCTCCGTCCATGTAATTCAGGTGGGGCTGACCACAGTCCCTGTTGCAGGTGGAGCACAGGACTCTCAGAAGATATTAGACCTTTCCCTCCATGAAATTGCTAAACTTGGGGGACTATAACCTGGGGATGCTGGGGGCCATGTCTGCTGTCATCTGGGGAGAGCCTATGTCAAAGCCAAAAGCAAAGGGAAGCAGCAGAGCCAAGGGATAGAAAGAGATTCTCAGTGATCTTATTAGAGCACCTGGATCAAGCTGTTCTGAATTTGGTGTCTACTCCCAATAAGTCCCTTTATTATAAGCATAAGCTGGTCAGTTGGCTTTTGGACACTGAGTCATCAAAAGAAGACTTATCGGGGCGCCTGGTTGGCTCAGTCAATTAAGCACCCGACTCTTGATTTTGGCTCCAGTCATGATCTCAGAGTTCGTGAGACTGAGCTCGACATTGGCTCTGCACTGGCAGTGTGGAACCTGCTTGAGATTCTCTCTCTCTCCCTTTCTCTGGCCCTTCCCCCCACCCCCTCCCGCACCCACCCCTGCAC
>NW_027533280.1:4571216-4594381 GCF_008692635.1 Crocuta crocuta
TCTCTCTCTCTCTCTCTCCTAGAAATAAATAAAACATTAAAAAAAATAAAGTTCAGTTTAAAAAAAATAAAAAATAAATAAATAAAAACAAAAACTTATCAATGGAGGTGGGTAGGCAAATTCTGGAAAAAGTATTCTGTTAAGTTTGGCAAATTCTCAGATGTTATAGTTTGTGAACATGTAGAAAACACGGTAGTCACCTGGCACTGGCATGTGTTCAAAAACACAATGCTAATTGAACACATTTCACAGAAATGTGAAAATCACTACAGTGTGACTTGGAGACTGTTCACTGAAACGTGGACTTTGAGTCTGTTGTAGACAAGGCATATAGAGCCTAGCAATACATTTGACTAGTTCTCTCATTAAGTTCTTGTGGGCAAGTCAAGAAAGGTGGGCTAGATAATAAAGCCGTGAATTAACATCCTATAGTTACCCGAAGAAACTTTAATTCGCATAACAAAGCATTTTAATAGTGTAACAATTCTGCTCATAATTCCATTCACCAGGCGTGCTTCCAGAGTCAGTAAGAGATGCCAGATGTGACTGAGTTCAGTGGGTGGCCTTAGTTCCCACCTGCCTCTCAGTGTGAACACCTTACTGTTCTGAGCTTAGCATGTAAATATGTACTTTTCATATAACATGATCTTTAAATCAAGCTGACTACATCAGGTGCTCAACCGAAAGAATGTATAACCAAGTATTCCAATGCTGTACAACAAAGTATTATGGGAGACAAAGAGGCAGGAGAGTGCATTTTAAGATTTTCACTTTCCTGACTTTGGAACCCGTAGCCAAGTTGATTTTAAGGCAATTGAACAACTAAATCCAGCTTATTAGTTATTTTCTAATATGTAATGAATGTCTAGATGTTCTATTGGATGAAGACAGAAGTCATAAGTCATGCTTACCAAATTTATGCATAACCCAAGCTGGGACACAGAGATAAAACACGACTTGAAGATGAAGACTCCAAAAAAACCACAACAGACTGCAACGACCAAAACGAACATGAGAACATTCCATCATAGTCAGAGTTCAGTGCCTGGGTTAAAAAGAATCAACAGTGCAAGTACCCCATGGGAAGATTTAACACGACTGCCATTTATGTATACAGGACTCCGTTCTCAGTTGATTGTAAAGATAAATCAACAACATGCAGGGGAAAGCATCAGCACCAAAGGAGGACAGTGCTAACTGCACTAGGGCCTTGCTCCAAGACTATGCCCAGACTTCCATGTTCAGTGTTGGGTGTTTCCAAGACTGGACAGTGAGGATGCTGAGAGTTTGGAGACTACTGCTGTCCGAGGAACAGCTCAGGGACCGAGCTGTTCCTTTTAGCTGAGAAAAGAGACTTTAGAAGGCACAACAGATATCTTGAAACATTCAAAGAGGACATTACACAGAGGAGGGATTAAATGTATTCAGAGTTGTTCCAGAGAGCTTAAGAAGAACCAATATAAAGGAGAAGTTAGTTAGGGGAGGAGGATTCAGCTCAGAATGAGATGGCTTTAATGATGAGAGCTGTCCAAATATGGAACAGGCTGCCTTTTGCAATAACCGTTGCTTTATAGGAGGGCCGTAGAGGGTGGGAAAGTTGGCCTGGGCCTGCTTTCCAGGTCACTCGTTTTTACTGGGCCCTTTCTGTCTGCCTAGCTTTTTAACAAGCCTGCCTATTACCAGCTAATGTCCTCCTTTATTAATTCCTTTGAGGTTCTTTGATCAAATCATCCGTCTTTCTGAATTACCGTCTCTCTTCTTTATCCTCTCCCTGTCCTCAATTGATTGAAAATAGCTGCAATCCTTGGAAGACAATAGAGTATTTCTAAAACCCATTCTACTTATTTTTTTTAAACTTTGTTAACAAGAAGTATGTGTAGGTCAATGCACAAAATAAATTGAATATAAGTTTATTTCTACATAAGAGAACCTTGATCTTTCTGCCCTTGAGAGGCTGACTTTTTAAAGAATTTTTAATGTTTATTTTATTTTTGAGAAAGAGAGCACAAGTAAGGGAGGAACAGAGAGGGAGATGCAGAATCTGAAGCAGGCTCCAGGCTCTGAGCTGTCAGCACAGAGTCCGACATGGGGCTGGAACCCGTGAACCATGAGATCATGACCTGAGCCCAAATCAGATGCTTAACTGACTGAGCCACTCAGGTGCCCTGAGGCTGGCTTTATGCTAAATTTTGGCAACCTAAAAACAAACAAATTTCAGAGACACCCACAGGATGAGGAACCAAGAGCATAAATGATATGTGACATAGAAGGAGCCAACTCTGGCCTAAAAATCAGTTTCAGTTTAAAGGAGTATTCCAACCTCCTGCAGAGAGCAGACTTGCAAAGAACAGTCTCAGTGGTGATGACAGTGTGGTAACAGCACCAATAGGAACTCACACATTGCTCCTCTCCGAGAAACCTTTAATGCCGCCTAGTTTTTTATTCATTAAACCTGACTAACTTTCACAGCCATTCCCATGAGTCAAGTAGTTCAGAGGCCCTCCCATTTATTTCACAAACTGGAAATCAATAAACCTGGGTTCAGCAAAACTTTGTTGAGGTTCCTCCCATGGCGAGGCCCTTTGCAAATCACTGATAGATCAGGGATAGTGGGGCTCATCCATTCCAACAGTGGGTGTTCCATAAATGATGAGTATATACCAGGGACCTTTCCACATCCTGAGAGTGGACAAGAGAGACAAACCCATATTCTCATGGAGCTTGTTTCCTAGTAAGGGAGACAGACAGTGAACAGCTCGACAAAGACACAGTATCACAGATAAAGGCTGTGAAGAAAAGAAAACGATGGGATAGCAAGGGTGACTGGAGAGGGTAGCCACTTTAAGCAGCTCACCAAGACATCTACAAGGAGATGACATATAAGCTGCGATCTGAATAAGGTGGAACTAAGCACCTGACAATCTTTTTTTTTTTTTATATTTTTATTTCTAGGAGAGAGAGAGAGAGAGAGAAAGAGCACGAGCAGGGGAGGGTCAGAGAGAGAGGGAGATACAGAATCTGAAATAGGCTCCAGGCTCTGAGCTGGCAGTCAGCACAGAGCCCGACGCGGGGCTCGAACCCACGAACCGCGAGATCATGGCCTAAGCGAAAGTCGGGCGCTTAACCGATGAAGCCACCCAGACGCCCCGCACCTGACAATCTTAAGACCACGGAGTACAAACAAAAGCTATGGTCAGGAACCCCTCAAGAAGCTCAGAATCACACCACAGGCGCTTACAACTCTAAGTACCCGGGGGGGCCATGGAACAGAGAGGTAAGGTCAAGTGTCCAAGGCTAAGATAGGTAGCACTCCTCCTGCCTATAGTGCTTCTAATGTTGTTGAAAGAGATGAGGTGAGGCTGAAGAAATGGTGCAGACCCGGTCTCAGAGGGAAAAGAACCACCAGCCCTCCATTACTACGCCCCCAGGGTGCAATCACGTGTCCCTCCTGGAGGAGGCTCCAACCCTGTGACCTAACCAGTTTCCACCTTGCTTCTCTTCAGCGCATTGCCATACACTAGAATTTTGTTTGTTTGTTTCGTGTAGGGTTTTGTTGGTCCTTTTCCAAGTATCAATGAAAACTGCATGCCAGCCTCCACTCCTTGGAAATAATTAAATGAAATGACGTGCCTGATTTTTTCCGCTGGGTAATGCACTGTGATTTGCATCTGCTGAAGGAATTCATCTTCAGTCCTGAGGCTGAGCCATCGGGGACAACTAAGGTGTTTTTTCTCTGCTTTGGCTCTTGTGGATGGTACACTATTGCCAAACACAAAAGTAGACTAAATGCTTCATTCTGCAACATACTCCCTTAAGAATGCTGCTCTTTGTGATGCGAATATGTTCACTTTTCCTTCATGAATTAACGCACAGGTCCCTTCCCCTGTTTAGTAATCTAACTTTACATAAGCAAAATGCCCTTTATTTTGCAGTCACCTAGGTTTTGTACAGACCTCTGCACCGAGTCATCATCTATGGCTTAAGAATAGGTTTTGGATTAAAGTCCTCCTTTCTCCTATTGGGGAAAGTGGAAATCTTTTCTAGAAGAGAGCCTTGATCTTAATGCCCAAGCGAAGCACCTTCTAGTACAATTCTCGTTATTTAGCAGTTACAGCGGCATAGCCTGTGACATGTATCAAAGGCTGTGTGAGCTCTAAAAATTAAAACCTCCTCCCCCGATTGGGATTTCTTCGGTCAGAGCACGCAGACCCCGCCGGGGAAGGGCTGACATTTGTGTGCGGTGGCGCGCTCGGCTGGGGGTGTGGGATGCGGTGTTCCTGAAGCGACAGATTCGGGCCGTGCGGGAAATGAACTGCGGAATTCCTCCCCTTGATTCCTGAAGGGGGCTCTGAAGGAGAGAGATTAGGATGCAGAGTGCGGCCCGGGAGGCGGAGGGCGAGGGGGCGAGCCAAGGACACCAACCCGAGCGCGCTTCGGAAAGCCCAGTGCGGAGCGAGTTCCCAGGTTCCCCGGCCTCGCCTTCCCCGCCACACACTGCAGCCGAAGGCTCAGGCTGACCCCAAAAGGCGGGCAGTTGTCCTCGGGGCAGCTAATGCAGGGGGTCCATCGTGGGCCCTCGACCTCCCGGGGGTCTGTCCGTGGGTGAGCCGGGTTGAAGACCGACGNGCCCCCTCCTCCGGCCCGGGTGGGGCCGTGAATCACCTCGGGAGAGCGGGGAGGGGGCTCTGGGGCCGCGGCCTGCGCTCCCGGTGGGCGGTTGAGGGCGAAGGAGGCCCTCCCTTCTGACGAGGGGAGGGAGGGTCGGGAGCCCCCCACCGCCCAGCTGAGCCCGGGGCGTGCGGCGGCGAGGGCCGGGCTGCGAGAGGGGCGGTTGTCTGGGGGAGGGGGCGCGGGGTGATTCAGCGCCCGGCGAGGCGGAAGCGGCCGCAGGAGGAGGAGGAGGAGGAGAGAGGCCAGGCCGCGCCGGGGCGCCCAGGGTGGCACGAGCCCGCGGCCCGAGTGCGAGGCGGAGGCGAGGAGGCCGCGGGGACTGGAGGCGAGGCCGGCCGGGCCCCCGCAGCCATGGAGAACGCGCACACAAAGACGGTGGAAGAGGTGCTGGGCTACTTCGGCGTCAACGAGAGCACGGGGCTGAGCCTGGAGCAGGTCAAGAAGCTCAAGGAGAGATGGGGCTCCAACGGTAGGTGCCCGGCGCCGGGGCTGCAGGGGCCCCGCGCGGCCCGGCGCGGGCCCGAGAGCCAAGGAAGATGGCTGACCGGGCTCCACCTCGTGGGTCTGGGCTCCGCGCCCGCCGAGGGCTGCAGGCGGCGGGTCGAGCCCGCGCGCCGGCCCCGCGCGAGAGGGGCTGCAGGCGGGGGCGCCGGGGTCTCGTCTGCGCCTCCTCGACCTCGCACCTCGAGCCCGTGACCTTCCCCGCACGCAGCAGCGGGCCCCGCTGGAGGGAGGGACGAGTCTCCTGCAGCTGGCTTGTTCCCTGCGAGACATTTTCTCGTCCCCAGCCAGTTTATGAGGCGTCGTTGCAGTTGAGAATGCCTCTGACCGTTCTTGTACTGACCCAAAGTTACACAGCTGGCAGAAGTCGTGACCTAGCTGAAATGACTCCTTGTTTCGGGAGCCCTGGTTAGGTAGCGATGAGACTTCACGCTTCTAGGTAGACCTAAGGTATTGGTTACGGCAAATCTTGCATGTTTTCTTGGGGTACCATTTTAGTGTGGTTTCCATTAAAAATGGTTGAATGTTCATGTACCTAGGTAAGTCTTTCAAAGACAGTAGTAGCAATTTTAGGAATTCTCTTTTGAAAGACCATGCTAATTTTTTTTTCCCCCTTCTTGACACGTTGCCTGGCGAATTTCTGCCTTCTACAGAGTTACCGGCTGAAGAAGGTGAGTAATCGTAACATGTTCTCCCCCCTCCCCCCTTTGTGTTCTGATGTTAAGATGACATTTACAGCAAGTGTTTGTTTCTCGCAGGAAAAACCTTGTTGGAACTTGTGATTGAACAGTTTGAAGACTTATTAGTTAGAATTTTATTGCTGGCAGCTTGTATATCTTTTGTAAGTATAAAGGAACTTATTTTTTTCTCAAAAAGTTGAGTCTATTTCGTAGATGAAAAAACAAATGTGTATTGGGTGAGAATGTTATATATTTAGAGATTTAAGCTGTGTCTCCCATTTTTTTTCAACTTCAGTATTTTAATATTATAAGCAAAACACTTGAAGCCATTCGTGTTGTAGAAAATTAATGAATGCCTGACATTTACAGTGCAATTAGAAGTTGTTCCCAAATGGGGTAGGGTCTTACAAGTTTTTGTGGTTTATTACATTTTAATATCAAAAAGTTCTTTATCGAGGTGTCTTTTCTGTTTTGGGTTCTTCCACTGTGTAAGATCATACTAAGATGATGTTGGGCCCTTTGTAGTCTGTAAATAGAACTTACAAAAGGAATATTCCAGTTGCTCTCCCTTCCTGGTAATGGCAAGGTGACAGTTGTTTCTGACAGTGACAAGAATGATGACGGCAGTGATGGCACTACTGTTGACCAAATTTGGTCACTGACCTTTAGGGTGGTATATTTATCTAAATTGGACCCCTGTCTTGAGTGACTCCTAGGTAGAGAGAACAAGGTTCAGTACAATTGGTTCTAGATCTTATAAAAACAAAACACATAGTGTTTTTTTCTTGTTCTCTATGTGCATACTGACTTGAGCCCTGTATGGTTGCTAAGAAACTGGTGAAATGCAAAGGACTACAGCTGAAACAGGTTGATGGCTTGGTGAGGATATTTCTAGGTTATAGTAACTTTTTTTCGGTTCAGTGTTAATTTTTTTCGCATTTTTTCTTGGGCAGTGGACTTCTTTCTTGGTAGTTTTCCTAAAAATGGTCATGAGTAGGACATAGAAGTTCTTAATCCTCACAGCAAGGGGTGACTTTCGTTATTTTTTTTTTTCTTCCAAATTTTTATTTAAATTCTAGGTAGTTAACACAAAGTGTAATAATCGGCTTCAGGAGAATTTAGTGATTCATCACTTAGATATAACACCCAGTGCTCATCAAAACCAGTGCCCTCCTTAATACCCATCACCCATTTAGCCCATCCTTCACCCACCTATCTTCCTTCATCAACCGTAGTTTGTTCTGTATTACACGTTTGTTCTTAAATTACAGTATTTTATTCTTATAAAAACCATGATGGGAAGTGAAATTCACCCAGTGTAATGTTTTTTCAGGCTTCACAAAATTGACACAACTTCAAGGTTTCATTTTTGTATGTTTTGTGCTTATGCAAGCCCCAGGAATCTACCTCAGTCTTTATGATAGCCGTGTCATAGAAGGCTGTTTTGGGAGCTAAATAAAAAGGAAGTGGTGGGCACTTCTTTAGGTGAGGGGGGAAATTCGGTAAGAGGTCAGCTTTTTTGGAGTAATACTGTATACAAATTTGGACTTGAGACTTTATCATGCCATTTGGCTAAGTGATACGTAGCTATTGATAATAATTCAGTCCTCATGAATGTTTCCTATGGTTTTCATTGACTAAAATTAAGAGAGTGTCGGAGCAAATCATTCAGCATCCTAAATTACTCCATACCTCTTACATGTCTGTCTGTTCTTGATTAATTCAACCCCACCCACCCCTCCACCCTCCCCTCCCCTCTAAACAGGCTGAAACCAATAAGATAAAGGAATAGAGCTGTTTGATTAACCAGTTTCAGTAATTTGTCTGGCACAAAACAAAAAATACATTTGGGTGTGTGTATTGTGTGTATTTGTAGTGTAATGTTTATGTTTAAGCTAGCTGCATAATTCTGAAGTAGCCTCAGCTTTGGTAATTAAAATACTGGGGTTCAATAAGGTTATCAGGGACTCCTTAGAGTAAATCAGCTGGTATATACAAGGCAGAGATGAGATTAAATTTTTTTGAGTTATTCTGTGTATGTAACTTACGGCGTTGTTGTAACATCACTGGCATTATTTCCAATAAACGATTGGATACGTAGGTTGTATAGGGTCTCTCGAGTTGCCAATTTGAATGATTTTATGTTAACATTTTGATTTAGTAATGCATGTGACTTTGAAGAAAGGAGTTTATAGTTTCTAAGCTTTTTCAAATGGGTTTTAAAATATTTGCTTAATTTTGTCATAGGGCACAATGTTGGATTTTTTATAGCTTTATAGAGCTGTATTTTGGAATTGAAATTTGAATTACCTTTTTGGTAACTACTTGGAGTTAATGCTCAGGAAATGAACTGGGTGACATATTTATTTCATGGGTTGCTAAAGAGAAGAATAATTTTAGGAAATACTGTTACTTAGTTTGCTTTGACTTGTTTGATCAAGACATTTTGGATTTAAAACTTACTGAGTTTCTTCATGCGGAATTGGCACTATTACTACATTGTTCTTGACCTTTTCATTCCTCATTTCTTTATCTTTCAAAAGATCACGGAGTCTTTTTTGTGGTAATCTGTTTATTCCTATTTAACAGGAAAATCATGGTAGAATATTCATGTTCTTTTGGAAGAGTGAATAGGCAGTTCTACAACATGTATATGATATCATCAGGTTCTGCTCAAGTTAAAAAGAAATACTAGGCTTTAGTGATTTATTTCAGATGTCAGATTAAGTAAACTGTTAACTGTAGGAAGCTACATTAATGTTTTATACTTGTGACCTGTGGGGATAAAGGTGTTTTTGTTTTTGTTTTTTCTAACGTTTATTTTTTTGAGAGACAGAGCACGAGCAGGAGGGGGCAGAGAGAGAGAGGGGGAAACAGAATCTGAAGCGGGCTCGGGAGCTTGCTGTCAGCACAGAACCCGACATGGGGCTTGAACTGATGAACCACGAGATCATGACCTGAGCTGAAGTTGGATGCTTACCGACTGTGCCACTCAGGTGCCCAGGGATAAAGTTTAATATACTTGTAATATTCACTAAATAAAAGTAACTTTTGTTTTCTTCCTTTATTATTATTTTTTTTTAAGTTCACTTGGATTGGAAGAAGTGAGCTATATCTTTCCCATTGCATATAAAGTAACTTTAGAAATTCCTTAATTTGATGTTCAGGATCTGCTGTCCTTTCAGTTTGTCTTTACATCCTTCTTGGTCACAACTTTGCCCTTCATTTAACACATCGTATGGCTGCTTACTGGAATACCCGTTCTTTCCTCTATTTCACTGCTTCATTGGGTATTTATTGAACACCTGGGACTTGCACAGATACTAGGGGTACAGCACTGAACAAAATAGGCAACGTCTTTTACCTGGAGCTGATATTCTAATTATAAACAAGTAAAACAGGAGCGCCTGGGTGAGTTAGTCGGTTAAGCGTCCGACTTTCGCTTAGGTCATGATCTCGCGGTTCGTGGGTTCGGGCCCCGCGTCGGGCTCCGTGCTGACTGCCAGCTCAGAGCCTGGAGCCTGTTTCAGTCTGTGACTCCCTCTCTCTCTGACCCTCCCCTGCTCACGCTGTCTCTCTCTCTCCTAGAAATAAATAAAACATTAAAAAAAAATAAAATAAACAAGTAAAAACAAAGTAGTCCGTTGGACAGTGATAGTGAAATAAAGCAGAGAGATAAAAATATGAGGAGGGAGGGGAGTGCAGTTTTTAAGTAGGGTGGTCAGGAAAGTCTTTGTTAGAAGCTGACATTAGAGGGGCGCCTGGGTGGCTCAGTCGGTTAAGTGTCCGACTTCGGCTCAGGTCGTGATCTCACGGTTTGTGGGTTTGAGCCCCTCGTCGGGCCCTGTGCTGACAGCTCAGAGCCTAGAGCCTGTTTCAGATTCTGTGTCTCCCTCTCTCTCTCTGACCCTCCCCTGCTCACCCTGTCTGTCTGTCTGTCTGTCTCTATCTCAGAAATAAATAAAACATTAAAAAAAAAAAAAAGTGACAGTAGAGAAAAGACCCGAAAGAGATGAGCAGGACGGCCGTATTTGCAACCTCTGTATCCATGAAGTCCTCCATGATAACTCTGAAATGTTGCTAAAACTTTCTTAGAGCAAGGAAGGCACTTCTCAGCTTCTCACCTGTATTTGAATAGTTTGTCTTTCCTTTCACCTGAACCCTTTAAAAGGGGATTCTTAATATTTTTTAGAGGCTAGGTTAGTACTTTTGCTATAAACAAGATTTGAATGAGTTTGTGTTGGTAGCATTTTCAAAATACTGAAAAATGTAGATCGGTTTTCTTAGAATAGTCAAGAAGTATTTTATATTGTATTATGTAGTGATTTTATTTTTTCCCTATATTTTAATTTCTTATTAAAAAAAAGATAAAATGGGTAGTTTGATGGGTTTAATTTATTTAGAGCCTTTCTCTAAAATGTTTTGAAAGGTGAATGTGTGTTTTTCTTCTTTTTTATTATTTAAAAAATTGTTTTTTCTTTTTTTTGATATTTCTGAGACAGTGTGAGCAGGGGAAGGTCAGAGAGAGGGGGAGGTACAGAATCTGAAGCAGGCTCCAGGCTCTGAGCTAGCTGTCAGCACAGAGCCCGATGTGGGGCTTGAACCTACAAACCGTGAGATTGTTACCTGCGCCGAAGTTGGACACTTAACTGACTGAGCCACCCAGGCGCCCCACTTCTTCTTTTTTTTAATATTTGTTTCTGAGAGAGAGACACCAAGACCAAGCATGAGCAGGGGAGGGGCAGAGAGAGGAGGCACAGAATCCCGCATAGAACCCAGTTCGAGGTTCGGACCCACAACCCCTGAGATCAGGATCCTAGCCAAAGTCGGACGCTTAACCAACTGAGCTGTCCAGGCGTTCGTGTGTTTTTCTTTTTAAGGAATATTATATTCTCAAATCTAAAAACAGTATTTTTTTTAAACCTGTATTTTGAGATAGAAAATAAGAGCAGAGGAAGAGAGAGACAGAGAATCTCAAGCAGGCTCCATACTCCGCACAGAGCCTGATATAGGGCTCAGTCCAATGACCCTGGAATAAGTTTTGTGTGTGGATCAGAAGAGTATGTGGTCTAATTCATACTTTTTTGTTTTCTACTTCCAGAAAATTTTCATAACACTTATTGGTGATACTTTTTTCATTTGTGTGTAGTGTTGAGCTTCTATTTCCTCTTTATAACCTTTTTTTTTTTCAATGTGAATTTCTTCATTCTTTGGATAAGTGTTTGAGTATCCAGTGGCATTGCAAGTTTCTTAAGGATACAAGGAGGACTGCAGACCAGTGCCCTCAATCTTAAAAATGTGTTTATGGGGGCGCCTGGGTGGCTCAGTCGGTTGGGCGTCCGACTTCGGCTCAGGTCATGATCTCACAGTTTGTGGGTTCACGTCAGGCTCTGTGCTAACAGCCAGCTGAAAGCCTGGAGCCTGTTTCTGATTCTGTGTCTCCCTCTCTCTGACCCTCCCCTGCTCACATTGTCTCTCTCTCTCTCTCTCTCTCTCTCAGAAATAAATAAAACATTTAAAAAAAATTAAAAGAAAATGCTTATGCTCTCTTTCATTTTCTTTTTTTTTTGGATCTCATTCAGAGCTCAGTACATTATCCCAACATGTAGCTAAGATAATGGAGTCACAGAACCATGACTATCTCCCACTGGAATATACCTTTTTACCTTGGATTAAAATTTGCTTTTATTCATTAAACTCTGCTCTCCAGCGTCTTTTGATTGTCGTGTCAGGAATTACTGTAATGTGCAGAGATCAGTCTTAACAGATAACTAGAAGATAGCCTTTCCTACTGTACTGAAGCAGTTTAAGTTGTAGTTAAACATCCATTAGTAAGTGGTTACCCTGAATAGGATTGGCAGTTTGAAACTTTGAGCTTGCTGGATTGTAGAAGCCCCAGAAAACTGGTATTGGTACTATATTAATAGTGCAGAGCAAAGGAAAGAAGAAACACAGCCTAACATTAGCTGCAGTAGGATGGTGTTGATTAAGTTAGTGATTTCTTACTCTCAGTGTTTAAGTTCATATATTGCCCTTAGGGTCTTGTAACTCAGATGTTCTATGAGATTTTGTTTCATTCATTCATCATGTCTTTGTACAGTAAGTAGCATCATCTGTGTACCAGAGACTCTTCTAGGCCCCTGGGGATACAGTGGTGAATACAGGCAATATAAATAGATAATTGTTTATGATCACCTGTTCTCAGTAAAGATTTTTAGGAACATTCTCCCCCATATAAACATTTGTATAACTTGGGATAAACTGTAATTATGAACCAACTCTGGTATAATGTTAATAAGGCATCTTTCACCAAAATGAAAGATGCCTGTGCCACACGCTTCTCTTCACTCCCTTCCACATCTCATGGGATCTTTCATTTGTCAGCAGCATCATCCCACATACACTGGAAGTTTGCTTTACAATAGCACAAACCATGAAGGACTGCATAATATGATCTGAACCTGATCATCTAGATTGGTTCCTACTAGTTAATGAAATATGGGTTGATCGTCACTTTGGGGTGTAGCATTTAATTGTTTGGGTTATTTGTGGTTTCAAAACAGATTTTAAAAAGTATTCAGGAAATTGAGGGTTGTCTCTTATAAGTAGGTTCGGCACCAGCCTTCCACCCGGAGAATTTGCACTGTAAAGTTTCTCATCAAACAGTAATTAAGATACTTGTAGAACCTTCAAATAATTATGAATGCCTGGGTATCTTACACGTAAACATTTAAAATCCTATAGTGGAAGAAAAGGTTACTGCATTGTGTAAATTAGGATTTTTATGTAATTGATGAATACTACTTGGGCAGAGGAACCACACATTTCTTGAAAAGTAGAGATTTGGTCTGATAGCCCTGTCTCCTTTGCTCCAGCTGTTAGAGGATATTGCTTTAAGTTTGTTCCTCAGGACTAGCTGCCAAGAGGGAAGTTCATACCCTTTTTAACAAGGTGTGAAGCTTATCTTACAGTTGCTAATGCCTCACTGACCTTTGGAAAGGTCCTAGTTACTCTTCAAGTTGAGCGATTTTTCTCCCCCAAGAGCTAATTAAGTTTCTTATTTCTGATATGCTCTCCTTGGCAAATGTTTGAAAGGCTAGTATCAGAGCAGCTGTGATCTTGCATCTATCAAAATTTATAACTTCCTAGAGAAGTTTTCATTTTGGCTCTCGGCCTGACCTTAACACCAGGAATGCCCTGTTGAAAGCTTGTGGCAACATTTATATTCATTCTGGTTTTCTGCCTGCCCTGGTTCTCTCACTAGCTGTCAGTGGTCACTGGGACCTATCAGAACCTGGTCCTGGTATCTCCTGGGGTTTTTTCCTGCTCAGGTTGATATTTCTTGTTCATCATTCCCCTATCTTACTTGCAAAATTCATGTTGGGCCTTGCCTTATTTATCTCTCTGGTTGTTTACTATGTTTCCTATTTGTGTAAAAGCTCACTTTATAGTATTCTGCTAAGTGTAAACATAAATGCTTTCATTCTTGCCACAAATCCTGACAGTATTAAAAAGTATCAAAACCAGCGCCTTCATTGTTGACTACATAGATCTTCTAAAGAAAAGGGTTTTTTATGTGAAATATGGGAACATGTTAAGCAATGTTAAAAGGCAAATCTTATTTCCCAGATTGAATATTAGATAGGTTTGCCATCCTTTCTGGATTGGTAGTGTTTTACAAAAATTAGTTTTTAACCATTTAGGTGGCTCTTTCACTATGTTCTTTATTATTAAAGATTTGTGTTGGGTTCTCCTACCACCTTGAGATTGCTCAGTTAGGAAGTTTATTGTGGCTTTCTTAACGTGTAGCTTTTATGTCCTGACAAGGTTATGGTTGTGTGAGCTAGAAATTAACTTTCTGCTCATTTTTCTTGGGGCATTGTTTTGTGTCCAGTTATAAATAACGTTTTTGGACTTCTGTCATCTCTGAGGTGCTGTTGCTATGCTAAATGTCATATGGAGGATAACCTTCAAAATAAATTCCTGATCAGAACAACCTTGAGTATTATGAGGCGGCCTATAATAGAACCACTGAAAATAACTGGGATATTATCAGTTTTTGCACTCTAAAATTTTGAGTCTGTGATCAGTGTTTTTGTTTTGTTTTTGTTGAGATGCGGGGAGGGACAGAGGCAGAGAGAGAATCTTAACTAGACTTAGACTCCACGCCAAACACAGACCCAGTGTGGGGCCCAATCTCACAACCGTAAGATCATGGCCTGAGCTGAAATCAAGAGTCAGACGCTTAACTGACTGAGCCACCCTGGTGTCCCTCATGGTATTTTTTACTGTGAGTTTATGTCTATGGGTATATTTGATAGGAATATTAAGCAAATCAACAAAGTTGTAGATGATTGGCTTTTATTGTAACAAAATCAATAATTTAAATTTTACTTCTGAATATATCCATGTAAAGTGACTGGGATTTAATTCCCAGAAAGTATTTTATTTGGATTTTAAAACAATTATTATGTGAAAAATTAGCTTTTGAAGAGTATTAAGAAGTTGTATAGTTTCGATTCTCAAGAATTACTGTGAACAAGAGACATAAGCCAGTTGTTTATGTCCTTACATTTTGCCACCATTTGTTTCTAGGGTGGTAAGAACAGACTTGGTATATTGCAATTCCTTTAGTGCTCGCCACTTCTGGTGTAAAGTGGCACTAAGCCTAAAAACACATTACGGTTCTAACCCATGCCATTTCTCTTCTAGGTTTTGGCTTGGTTTGAAGAAGGTGAAGAAACAATTACAGCCTTTGTAGAACCCTTTGTAATTTTACTTATATTAGTAGCCAATGCAATTGTGGGTGTGTGGCAGGTAAGCAAAACTAAGCAGTGCTAGATTTTAGCAATTTATGTGAGTTAAACTGTGTTAATCTGTTGTTGTTTTTTTTCTTTATATGTTAACCAAAAAAATCTCTCTGGAGAGTCTACATGTGTTTTGTCTCTTGTCTGTTTATTTAATGGCAACATTTTAGACCTCTGCTGTGTGTATATAATTTGCTGTTAAAATTGCCCATCCTTCATAGTAGCATGGAGTTAAAAATAATGGATGAGAGGAAGCTACTTAAAAGAAACCAGGAAATTTGAGATCCAGTATCTGTCTTTATATTTCCTAGCTACTTCCTGTGAAAAATTTCATAACCTCAACGTCATTTTTATCTCCTTGTGTTGTTGTTGTTGTGTGTGTATTTAGCTATATAAATTGTTTTCCCTTCACAGCATGCTTGTGGCTTTTTTCCCTCAGTTGTCCAGGCTTTTCTGATTCATAGAATGGAAGCAAGTTTATAGAATCATAACATAATGGGATTCCTGCCACCCCACTTTTTGTAATTACTGTTCTGTAGGTGCCTACTTTGAGGACTTCCAACTTCCTAGGACTGTTGAAGTGTTTGATTTTTGTTGTTGTTTTTTGGATATATTTTAATAGTCTCTGAGACTAATACTTCAAATTCATTTTAAGTATTGATATTTAAGTATGGATATAATCACCCCTTTGAGGACTAAACCCGAGTGGATCTACAATTAAAGTGGAAACGTTTTATAAACATACTTTGTCCTGTTAGAATTTAACCTACTGATCTTTTAATGAAGGTCTTTATGTAATGGGGTCATACAAAAAAGATGGCCTACTTGAAAGAAATTTTTAATGGTGCTATATTCCTCTTAATTTTAATTTTGTCTAAAATTGTTTATATTTAAGTAGAAATGATCTCCTTGTGAATAATGTAGGTGAGAGAAACAAGACATGGCATTAGATTGCCTTTCTCAGGCTAATAATATGTATATATTCCTATTAAATAATAACTGCCAGTTACGAGATAGATACTTTACATACATTGCCATGTCATTGTTACAGTGATCTTGTAAGGCAAATGATAATCACATTTGACAGATGTGACGTTAAGGTTCACAGTGATTAAGTGACTTCTTAAAGGCCATACAGGTAGTAAGTACATGGACTATCTGGGATTTGAATCCAGGCTCAGTCTGATCCGAATTCCAGAGTAAAATTTTACACTAGTTTTTACATGACTTTTATATTTATCTTGGTTTTAAAAATAACATTTTTAGGTCTTAATCTCATTTACATAGTATACAGAATGGTATGAGCAATACTGAAGTGTGCTTGCCTTCTCAAAGTAAGGGAAAGTAGAAATCCAGTGCAAGGTAGTATTGGGAGGTGGGAGGGGGGCACATAACTGCTGGCTAGTGTCATCGAAGAAGGCTTCTTACAGAAGGTGACAAGTGATTGGGAACTATAGAGAAACCAAGATTTGTTCCAATTTTAGTATATATGTTGCCAAAGTGAATGCTCGATACAACCTATTTGAATTGGAGATCTTTTGTTTCCCTTTTCACCCCTATGTTCTAAATAATCCTTTTGATTGTTTGAGTTGAAGGAAAGGCTTTTAAAGTAATTTTAATAGCCATCTTTGTCTTTGGGGTCTGAGACAGTTTATCTTTAACGCTTCTAGTTTATATGTACCTTTGCTAATTTTTAGTAGAAGTAAAATACAGTGCTCTTGGGATGTTTCTTAACCTTGAGCAGTCTAGTTAAACTCTACCTGACACGACCTTGAAGGAGGGGGAAAAGGAATTAAAGCTGCCACAGTGAATAAATGGGAAGGGGTAGTCCTGCAAAATAATTTCAGATTTGACTAATTGAGTAGCAGCAGTGCTGAGAATTTATTCTTTCTACACTATCAGTAGCATTTGAACCTAAGGACCTTATAGCAGTGACACTTAATTTAGGGTTAAATGTTCTAGGATTTCTGTTTTAAGGTGATGCATATAATCATTCTTTAAGCAGATCTGATATGGGGTTGAAATTACTTTTATCATGAGGTCCCCAAATTTAACATTTTCTGTACTTTTTTAGGGATGCATACATTAAAAAAAAAAAAGTGAGACCTATGCTATTAGCTTTCAGTTTTGAGTCCTCTCAATTCATTTTAAGCAAGTTTCAGGATTTTTCACTACAGACCGTAATTCTTATAGTAAGGTAAAAAATGAGATCACATGGTATTGTGCGTAAATTCTATCCAAGTAAAGGTTAAATTGAGCTTTATATCAGAAGGCAAAAAGTGAAAAATGAATCTTCTCCTTTGTGCACTGAATAGCCCCCCTGGGTCTGCACTGTGTAGATTTGCTCCTTTACTTCTGATTGCTTAGTCTCCAAAATGAGAGAAGACAAATTTGACACATGTGCTTTTCTTTCTTTTTTTTTTTTCCTTAAAGGAACTTTCCTGTAGCTTTTTTTTTTTTTAATACATTTTGATTTCTGTATCTTTCATCTCAAAATTTGGAAAGAAAAATTGTGTGACTGAGTTTTGATATGTTCATATGCGGTATTACAGTAAATAAGGTATAGGGCTGGCAGTTCTCTGAGACTCCAGCCATTTATTGGTCTTTCGCTACTGTAGAAAGATCTAGAATTTGTGAGATGTAACTTGATTTTTTTAATTCATCACCTGTAGCGTGTACTGTGTGCCAAAACACAGTCTAAATAGTTTGTTAATCCTTACAGTGCTTGAGGTAGTAGCATTGGTGTCTAAGCTTTGTAGGCACCAAACCTGTGTGTTGTATGACTCGTACACAATCACATAGCTATTAAGCAAAAAGCCTGCAGTGACCCTAAGTGATCCAGCCCTAGACCAGCATCTTTCACGTGAGACAGGATTGATTTCAGTGGTGTGGCTACAGCTGGAGGGGAGGGCCATGTTACATACTGGGCTTGGGGATGACACGTTCTGTGTCTGCTTTCCCTGTGGTTTTATTTCCTTATCCTTCTTCGGGTACTTGGCTTCTTCACTTTCTAGCACAGAATCCTAAGAGCCTAGTGTTTATCATCTTATAAAATGTATTGTTGACAAATATCACAAATGTGCATCTCTAGTGTCTTTTTTTTTTTTCTTTTTTTTTTTTTAAGTTGAGAAGTCCGAAATTTGATTCCTTGGGCTAAAGTACTAATTTGCGATGGTGGGTATATGTTTACTGCTTTTATCTTTTTTATAGGAAAGAAATGCTGAGAATGCTATTGAAGCCCTTAAGGAATATGAGCCTGAAATGGGCAAAGTATATCGACAGGACAGAAAGAGTGTACAGCGGATTAAAGCTAAAGATATAGTTCCTGGTGATATTGTAGAAATTGCTGGTGAGTTGAGTTTGTCATTGTTGTCTTACCCTAGATTGTATATCTAAATGCAATCCGTTTCTCAAAGCTCATAATTGTGCTCACTTCGGCAGCACATATACTAAAATCAAAGCTCATAATTAAGTGTTTTAAAAATTATGCTCATATGTATTGATTATATTAACGGGTTTTGGTGCTTTCCAAACAAATCAAGTGTTCTCTGTACTTACTTCGAGGTGTTTGACACCTCCCTTGTGTTGTATTGATAAGGTTTGTTGTAAACAGTGTTTTGAACTATTGTACTTACTACTTTTGGTCCATGGTAGAATACTAGCACTAGCGAAATAGTGAATTTAATCTCAATTTGACACTTAGTTGTAGTGAGCAATTTACTAGTTAAGGGCTACATAGTTTTTTCTGTACTCTTGACACAATGTTTAGTCACACTTGTAACTGTCAAACTAAGTAGACGGTTAAGAGTAATTTCATGGCTCTAAAGAATTCTGCTTTAGAAGATTTTTACAAAACACAGAGCCAAGTTTCTCGGCCTGGGTTCTGTGGGTGGGCTTCAAAGAGTTTGTGAATCCAGTACAAGGTCAGAGCTCTCTACAGATCTTAAAGGGATTCGTATCCTCATTGCTCAAGATTGGTGCCATGTTTTTAGGCAGCCCAGGATGCCTAGAACCAATAATAGTCCAGTCTAGGCTTTTTGTTGGAGATACAATATTGGATTATTCACGTTGTCCTGGTTTTTCACTCTTTTCTTAGCTCAGAATACTTTTTACCAGTTTACCCTTGAACAACTCAGGAGTTGGGGCACTCAAGAATTCATGTGTAATTTTTGACTTCCCGAAAACTTAACTACTAGTAGCCTACTTTTGGCCTTATGCGGAACATAGTCAACACGTATTTTGTACATATTTTATATATTACGCTCTTAAAGTAAGCTAGAGGAAAAATGTTAAAATCATAAGGAGGAGAAAATACATTTATAAGACTATGTTGTAAACAATCCATACATGTAGGTAGAACTGTGGGGTTCAAACCCATGATGTTCACGGGTCAGCAGTCCTCAGTTTCTTTTTATGAGTTGTCTCAGTAATGCTTTACACTGGCTTGTGGTGAAGTTGTTCTTTGTCGTCATTGTCTTTTTCCTTTTAATGAAGAGGATTCAACATGCTACATCTCTTGGCCTGTGTTCTGTAGTTTTGGCCTCTGAAAGGAAGTTGCCTTTTCACAGGTATTCTCTCATCCATAATTTTTCTTTCTTCCAGGGAAAGAGCAGGGTTACCTATATGCAAACAGAAGTACAGCTCAGAATGAAGTGGGCCATTTGATTTTTGGGGTTTGTTTGTTTGTTTTTGAGAGAGAGAGAGCATGAGCAGGGGAAGAGCAGAAAGAATACCAATACAGGATGATGTCAGGCTGGAACTCAACAAATGTGAGATCATGACCTGAGCCAAAATCAAGAGTTGGACACTTAACTGACTGAGCCACCCAAGTGCCCCTGGATTGATTAATTGATTGATTGGTTGATTATTTATTTATTGCATAATCTCTACGACCAACATGGGGCTCAAACTCAACGACCCTGAGATCAAGAGTTCCATGCTTCATTGACTGAACCAGCCAGGCACTGCCCCGTTGGATTTTTTAAACTTATTTTGATATAAGAATATTGCAAAAATAGTAACAAAGTTCCCACATAGCCTTTACCCAGATGTTCCACGTGTTAATATTTTATCACAAGTGCATTATCCTCTTTCAGTCTGTATATATTCATGCATTTTTGTCTGAGTTCCTTGAGAGTACATCGTAGACATGATGCCTCTTTAATCCTCAGTACTAGAGTGTTTATAAAATCAGGGGCATTTTCTTAGTATAGATCCAGTAGAGTTATCAAAATCAGGAGATTGATACAAAACTTTTGTCTGATCGGCAAACTTCATTCACATTTTGCCATTTGTCACAGTGGATTTTAGGGCAGAAATATGAATTAGAGAATTCTGGCTGTGATACAGAGAATAGATCAGAATGGGGAAGGCTGGAGGTAGGCTATTTTGATAGTGTAGGCCAGAGGTAATGAGACCAAGAGATAACGAGAGCTGTAGTATTAAGAATGATGAGGGAAAGATTTTGAGTTTATGAGTAGTAGTTCTTAAGCAGAGATGCACATCAGAATCATGTGGGGATACTCTTTAAAGTTTTTACTAGGTCCTAACCCAAAATAACTGAATCTCCCTTGAGCATGGAATTATGGTCATTGTAGTTTGACAAATGAGTGTCAGATTTTGATGCAAAGTGACAGGTTTTAATAATCATATGGGTATGTGTCACTGACTGGGCTTAGCATGCAGAGTTGGAGCCACTGGCCAGATTTCTAGCTTAGGTAACTGAATGGTGATGGTGCTAGTAGCCGGGGAAGGAGACATCAGAAGAAGATAGTTTGTCTTCTGAGAAATAACAAATGTGGTGGGTGCAGTTGCAGATAACACCGCCTAAATTTGTGTGTGATATTCCATTTGACTTTGTGTGTTTTCCATTTCTCCAGTTTAATCTGGTAATACAATGTTAGCTCCTCAAACTAAAAATCTTTTAAGAATTTGTGTGCTTGTTAGGCTATTTTAGTATATAGAATCTATATGAAAAGTTAGAAATTATGACCAAAGCGTTTATCCTTAGTTTGCATCAGTAGATGGCAGTGATAAACAGCGTCAGAGGGAGCTATAACTTTGACCCTCAAGGCGTCTTCCCCTTTGAAGAAATAAAAGCCAGCTTCTCTTTTGATTTATCTTTTCCTCTCACTCCGGTCCAGGCTTTCTGTCACAGTATGTCACTCTAACCATCTAATTAGCTGAGAGAAGCTTGGGAGTCATCTTGGTCTTTACCTCTCATTCTCGAAGACCAGTTGATTTTGTTTTCAAAACACCCAAATTTGTGAACTACTGTTTCTTCAGTCACCAGCCCTCCCTGGGACTGTCTCTGTGTCCTAACTGGGCTCTGGCCTCCTTTTTCACTCACTTTATTCTGGTCTTTTCTCCATGTAGGAGCCAGGGCAGTTCCCTAAGGACCTATTGTTTACTCCTCTGCTAAAATTCTTCAGTGGGTTCCTGATTGCACCTGAAATATAAGTGCTTTTTCACCTGAGATGTGGCATCATATGGCTTCTGCTTGCTTCTGTGATTTCATCTTATGCCATTCCGTGCTCTAGCCATACATGCCTCTTTTCAGTTTTCAGTACCACCAAACTTTCCTGGCCTTTTTTAGAAATTTAAGCAGATTTTATGTAATTTATTAACTTGTCCACTGTGCATCACCACTGCAAAGTTACGGTTATAAGCCCTGATCTGCCTCACTCTTCTTGCCCAATGTGAAGTTTCATTTCCTGTTAGGTAGTGTTTTGTATGTTGTGTTTGATGGTTTAGGAAGGACAAATATGATTGATTCAGTGTGTGACCTAAGATCACCAGTCTACTGGAGTGTCCTTTATTTGCTAACGTTGTGGTAAAATACATAATACAAGGTTTACCATTTTAACTGTTCTTAAGTGTCCCGTTCAGTGGCATTAAGCAAATTCACATTGTTGTGCACCCATCACCACCTTCCTTCTCCAGATCTCTTTTCATCTTACCAAACTGAGACTTTGTTCCCAGTGAACAATTACTGCCCTTTACCCCCTTCTTCCAGATTCTGGCAATGACTCCCTTTTTTTCACTCTTCAGGAAACAATTGGTTTAATATTAAAAGATGAATTTAATTCCCTCATCTTAGGTGAATATACTTACTAGTAACAGTTGTAAGCGATACACACCCTTAAACCTAGTCTGCCTTCACCTATTTCTAAATCCCTAGTGGGGAGTGCTAACAGTTCTCATAGTTTAACACTTTTTCCTTCCAGCTCTTCCCCCCCACTGTGCGTGAATTGTTTAAAAAAAACAAAAACAAAAACAAACATGTGCGTGCTTGAACATTGGCCTCTTGTATGCTACTCGTGTTGAAT
This sequence comes from Crocuta crocuta, assembly GCF_008692635.1. Taxonomy (NCBI): domain Eukaryota; kingdom Metazoa; phylum Chordata; class Mammalia; order Carnivora; family Hyaenidae; genus Crocuta; species Crocuta crocuta. The sequence goes on from NW_027533280.1 coordinate 4,593,204, forward strand.
TTTGACCATTCTGGGGGATGCAGAACAGAGGTGATTGCTAGTTTTAGAGAGATGCAAACATTTTATTAAATACTATCATCATCCCACTAGGCAGTGAGCAGCTTAAGGGCGGAAAGGTCACCCATTGTACTCTTCTGCTGAACATGTGAATAATAAATGAAACTTGAAATCAGAAGTATGTGGTAGGTTCACCTAATGTAAACATGGTTATTTTCCAACTTCTGTACAGAGCAGATAATTGGAAGTCTATATGCACACGGTCACTAATAGCTAAACTTAGCGTGTGTGCCGCTACTGCAAATGGTTCCAAGTGTTTGGTTCTTAACCATCAGCTACTCAGTAGATGTGTACTGTGATTCCCGCTTTACAGTTGAGGAAACAGAATCTTTGTGGTTTATTGCTCTGTCTTCTGTAGTTCATTTGCTGGAGAATATACAGTGTATTTAGTGTACACAAAGCAGGTATATCAGTCCTGTTTTGATTGGTTGAAGGTCCAGGTCACCATTTTTTTTTTCTCTTTAAGAGCATGAAGGGAGGGAGAGGCACAGAAGGAGAGAATCTTAAGCAGGCTCCACACTCAGCATGGATCCCCATAACTGGGGGGATCATTACCTGAGCCAAAATCAAGAGTCAGATGCTCAATCGACTGAGTCACCCAGATGCCCCACAGTATTTTTAAACTTACCATGTTGGGCTCCTTGCTGGTATGGAGCCTGCTTTAGAATCAATCAATCAATCAGTCAATCAATCTCTCCCTCTCTCAAAAAAAAAAAAAAAAAATTCATCCATGTTGTAGCATGGATTACATATTTCATTCATGTGTATAATGTATTGCTTTTTATGGCTGAATATTCCATTATTTGGGTGTATCACATTTTATTCATCAGTTCACAGACATCTGGGCTGTTTCTCCTTTTAGGCTAATGAATAATGCTGCTATGAATATTTGTGTGCGAGTTTATGTGTTAAACATACACTTTCACTCTCTTAGGTATACAGCTAGCCATGGAACTGCTAGGGCAGACGATTCCTCTGTGTTTAACATTTTGAGCAACTTCCAAACTGTTAATCCCAAGTAGCTGCATCATTTTCCATTCCCACTAGCAACATCTACAAATTCAATCTGCACATTCTCACCAGCACTTGTTACTGCCTTTTTTTTTTTTTTTTTTTTTGTT
>NW_027533280.1:4594525-4598345 GCF_008692635.1 Crocuta crocuta
CTTTTTTTTTTTTTTTTTATTGTTAATTTTAGCTATGAAGTGACTGCTTCCCTAATTTCCAGAAGAGGTTGAGCATCTTGTCCTGTGCTTATTTTCTATAGTATGTTGTCTTTGGAGAAATGTGTTTTCAAATCCATGTCCATTTTAACTGGGTTGTCTTTTTAATCTGTAAGTTTTTTTTATACGTCCTATCTTACCAGATACAGTTTGCAGGAATTTTTTCCATGCTGTAGATTTTCTTTTTACTTTCTTGGTGTCCTTTGTAGAAAAAGCATTTTTAATTTTGATAAAGTCCCATTCATCAGTTTTTTTCTTTTGTTGCTTGTGCTTTTGGTGTCCTATAAAAGGTACCATTGCCTAAGGTCACAGAGGTTTTGTGTATGGTGTGAAGTGTAGGCATCCAGCTTGTGCATGTGGATGATGATGTTGTCTCCGCACCATTTGTGGAAAAGACTTAGTCACTGAATTCTTCTGGCACCCTTGTCAAAAATGAGTGGACCACAGAGGCGCTCAGGTGGCTCAGTCGATTAAGTATCTGACTTCGGCTCAGGTCATGATCTGACGGTTTGTGAGTTTGATCCCCACATTGGGCTCTGCCTGAGGGCGTGAGCTTGCTTGGGATTCTGTCTCCCTCTCTCTCTCTGCTCCTCCCCTGCTCCCACAATCCCTCTCTCAAAAATAAACATAAAAAAAAAGCAGCTATCAAAAACCAGTGGACCACATTTTCTATTACAAATTGACTACCATTCCATTGATCTATTATGTGTCTGTCCTTAGGCCAGTACCGCACTGTTTGTTACTGTAGCTCTGTAGTAACTTTTGGCATCATTGAGTTTGAGTCCTCTAGTTTTGTTATTTTTCTCCATGGTTGGGCTATACTGGGTCTCTTGCATTTCCATATAAATTTTAAGATTAGCTTCAAAACAAAAACTTGGGATTTTTGATACAAATTATGCTGATTGTATAGATTGGTTTGGGGAATATGGCTATCAACAGCATTAAATCTTCCAGCGCAGGAAAGTGCTACTTGGTAATCATAGGGTGTCTTTCCATTTATTTAATCTTTAATTTAACGTTCTGTTGTTTACTGTGTACAGATCTTACACTTCTCTTGTTCCTAAGTATTTTATGCTTTTTTTGTTTGGGAAGTATGTATAATTGGAATTGTCTCAATTTCATTTTCAGATTTTTCTTTGCTAACATATAATTGATTTTTGTGTATTACTTTAATACTTTGCAATGTTACTGGAATCCTAGTAGTGTTTCAGGAGCTGCTTAAGATTTTCTTTATATAGGGGTGCCTGGGTACCTCAGTTGGTTAAACATCTGACTTTGGCTCAGGTCATGATCTCCCCATTCATGGGTTCAAGCCCCATGTTGGACTCTGCTGACAGCTCAGAGCCAGGCGTCTGCTTCAGATACTGTGTCTCCTCTCTCTGCTTCCTCCTTTCAAAAATAAATAGACTTACAAAAAAAAAAAAAGATTTTCTGTATCTAAAAGATATCATCTGCAAACAAATATTTTTTTGCATCTTTCCAATATGGGTGCCTTTTATTTCTTTTTCTTGTGTAATTGCCCCAGCTAGTTTCCAGTAGAATATTGAATAGAAGTGGCAAGAGCAGACATCTTTGTCTTGTTGATGATAAGGGGAAAACCGTCTTCTGTCAACAAAGTCTGGTGTTACCTGTGGCTTTTGTAGATTATCTTCTGTTGAAACCCGATCATAATTTAACTTTTAGGTTGTCAGTATATTTTTGTTTGGTCTGTTTGGTGACTTTTCAGGGTGGTTGTATATTTATATTCAAATTAGAAATGATAGTTTTGCTGAATTACTAGAAGCAATGGGTCATTGAATGGGTGGACTGTAATTCTCAGACATTTACAATGAATTGTGTGGCACATTTAGGAGGAACTTACTGTGGCAGCTTAACCTGAGCCAGATAAATGTGTTTATTAAAACTTTAAAAATATACATGTTGAGGCTTTTTAACTTTATTAGGTGAGTAATCTCATTGACTCTGTCATTTGTCATTTAGCCCAATAATTTGGTTCTGTGAAACTATAGAAATGAATTCTAGGTGTACATGTAATTATCTCTTGGCAGGTGGTCTTTCTATCTACATAGCCTGAAGGGATAAATGGCATGAATTGTGCTTCTATACTTGGTAGCCTTTATACTTTGAATTATGAAATTAGTTTGAGGAGTTCTTTGCTGACTTGAAAGAACTGGGGAATACCGTGAAATATTTTGAAGATAACAAACAGCAAATATGGAGTTACTATTTGAATACTTGTACAAAGAGACCCTTTTTGTAGTCATTTTTTGGATGTAAGGAACATCTCCTAAATTCAGGTGATAAAGTTCTTTCTGCTAGTTTTTGGGAGACTATTGAGTGGTTTTGCTGAACTTTCTGTCTGAAGGTTGGGCTGGACCAAAAGGTATTTTGAGGGGGAGATGTAGGAATTGAGGAAATTAAATTTCAGATGTTGCTATACCAGCTAATAACCTTCCCAAGGAGACATTGTGTAAGCATGCATAGCAAATGCTATGTAAACCTTAGAGGTATCTAGAATATAGGAGCCAGATAAAATTGCTTTGGCAAAAAAAATTAGGAGACAGCTACCCACATTTTCATCTTCTGAAGCCACAGTTGTTTGAAGCTTTGTGTATTATCTGCTGATCTTATCGAAATGATTTAAGCTATGATAGTCAAAATTTTTAGCTTTAGAATTTTGGGGGTCCCAGTGTATGCCTGCAGAGTTGGTTATCTATTGACTCTCCAGTCCATTGTTTAAAAACAAACAATGTATCTTGGTAACCGGAAGGTGGCTGGCGAATAGTACAAAAATATAAATACCTTTAGATGATTTCTGTCCTGTGGTATACTCTGGAGCAAATCCTATTTTAAGATTATGTAAATGATAGGAACAACACATTCTTAACATGAAATTGCATTTTAGCTTCAAGTGAGATTTTATATTTCTTAAAATGATAAGTCAAAGTTCAGTAGTGCCAACAGTTTGGGGATTTAGTCAATAAAAAAACTAATCCTTAAACTTGGAAACTAAATATTTATAGTAATAAAAATTTCACTTTTGATAGTTGTACAATCATGATATTAGTAACAACAACGCAGTTGAGGGAAAGAAAAGACAAAGTTGTAAACTACAAAGATGACTGATTCACGGAAGAACCCAGATTATTATTCTAATTCTGCATGATGCCTGACAGATTAACCTCTGCAGAATTGAGTAATTGGAGTAGACTTTTTAAAGGAGCTTTCTGGCTGTAAAAGATGTCTGATTCTGATAACGTGGACTTATCATTTTTAACTTGGGCTGAGTCCAGGTGTATTTTTTCTTTTAGAAGAAAAAAAAGGATTGGAGTAGTCTGTCTGAACAGTCAGCAAACACTTAATCCAGAACTGCCAAGCTCCCTAACACAGATGCCCAACTGACCAATTCTGTGCTGTAGAATAGAGGGGTTGTGGCAGACGTGTGTGTGTGTGTGTGTGTGTGTGTGTGTGTGTGTACACGTACGTCCACAGAGTCTCTTTATTTTATTTTATGTGTTTATTTTTTTTTAACATTTATTCATTTTTGAGAGACCGCATGCGAGCAGGGGAAGAGCAGAGAGAGAGGGAGACACAGAATCCGAAGCAGGCTCTAGGCTCTGAGCGGTCAGTACAGAGCCTCACACGGGGCCTGAACCCATGAACCTTGAGATCATGACCTGAGCCTAAGTTGGACGCTTAACCAATTGAGGCCCCCCTCCCCCCCCCCCGCCCCCTCCCACAGCCTTTTCTGGAATATTTTTGG
>NW_027533280.1:4598467-4605967 GCF_008692635.1 Crocuta crocuta
CCATTTTCTAGAAAACTTTTTTTTTTTTCTTTAATTAAGCCTTTAAAAATGGAAAAAAATTCTTGAGGGCTTTTATAAAAACAAACACAGACAGGCCTTCGGATTTGGCCAGCTGCTTAGAGCAATGTTTCTCTAGCTTCATGTGTATGGGGATTTTGTTAAAGTGCAGATTTTGGTTCTGTAGGTCTGGAATGGGGCCTGGTTATTCAGCATTTCTACCAAGCTCTTCGGTGGACCACATTTTGAGAAGCAGCTCTAGCACAGTAGTTCTTAATCGTTTCTGGATCACAGTCCCTTTGAGAATTGATGAAATCTCACCAAAGACCCATTCAAAATCTTGCAAGTAGTTTCAGGGGGCTTCATTTGCCCTTCTCTGCAGAAATCCACCTTAAGATCTAGCTGTATGGTTTTTAAAAGTACGTACTCCATATGATCCTGCAATTCCATTTCTGGGTATATATCTGAAGGAAAGGGAATCGTTATCCCAGGGAAGTATCTGTACCCCCATGTTACTTGCAGCACTATTTACAGGAGGCAAGACATGGAAACAAACTAAATGTCTGTTGATGGATGAATGGGTAAGGAAAATGTGTTATATATGCAGTGGAATATTAATTCCATCATAAAAAGAAAGGAAATCCTGCCATTTGCAACATGTATGGACTTGAGGTGTTATGCCAAGTGAAATAAATCAGAGAAAGACACTTCTTGTGTGATCTCATTTATATGTAGAATTTAAAAAAAAAATCTAAGCAGATCAGATTGGTGTTTGCCAGGGACAGGGGTTGAGGAAATTGGGTGAAGGTGGCAGAAAGGTGCTAAATTCCAGTTATAAAACAAGTGTTGAGGGGACATAATACCCGGCCTGATGACTATAGTTAACACAACTATATTGTATGTTTGAAAGCTGCTAAAAGTAGCTCTTACTGCAAGGGAAAAAAATGGTAACTTATATGAGCTGATGGATGTTAACTAATTGTAGTAATATTTTTGCAATTTGTGCATATATCAGATCATTATGTTGTACATGTGATCTGTAGTTGATCTCAATAAAAATGGGACAGTGAAGTACAGTTAAGTGATGTAATTGAGTAAAATATTGTCTTGTTAAGCAGTTGACATAGTATTGCTGGAACATTATTAAATAGTTTTTACTTGTCTCTAAAATGATAAATGTGGGGTGCCTGGCTGGCTCTTTGATAGAGCATATGACTCTTGATCTTGAGGTCACGAGTGGAAGTCCATGTTGGGAGGAGAATTTACTTATCAAAAAGAACAAAAACAAAAACCAAAATGCTCTAAAATGATAAACATGGATCAGAGAAGTAGAAGCAAAAATGTATGACCAAATAAGGTGGTGAGCAGGTTTGCTGTCTTGCCTTTCCCCCATATGGAATTGTTTTGCGGTGAGGGTAGGAGAACCGGGCTAGCTAGAGGTATTGGTCTGAGCCTCTGCATCCAAATAATGTAGAAATCATGATCTTAGTTTTTCTGTAAGTCATAGTTCTGTTTTACAATCAGAAATTTAAGTTCTTAATCCTAAGAAATTGTACATAACCAGAAGAGCAAATAGTCTAACAGAAATCAGTCCAGATATATTAGAAACAGAGCTTTTTAAAATTTTTTAAATATTTTATTCTGAGAGAGAGTGTGAGCAGGGGAAGATCAGAGAGAGAGGGAGACAAAGAATCTGAAGCAGTCTCCAGGCTCTGAGCTAGCTGTCAGCACAGAGCCTGATGCGGGGCTTGAACCTACAAACCATGAGATCATGACCTGAGCTGAAGTCGGACACTTAACCGACTGAGCCGTCCAGGCACCCCTAGAAACAGAGTTTTGAGACCTAGGGCCCTTCATTCATTAGGGTAGCTAAGACCATGAGGAACCATGAGAAATAAGGAACTCAGGTCTCTCTGACCATCAGGTCACAGTGGACTAGTTGATCTTGAAGCTCCACTTGAATCTCCTGGGGCTGGCATTTCCTGATTTCTGTAATTTCCTCCTCTCCATTCCCCATGACTCAGTGGTAGTCACATTACCAGTAAGTGCCAGCTCCATCCATGTCACTGATTAAGATTTTGGAAAACTTAGAAGAAACCACGTGGTATAGGGAACATATTTCCTAAGTGTGATAAAGAACTGTCAAGATCACCAAATTTAACTATGTAAAAATGTAGAACGGTGTTGATATTTTTTTTAACAACATCTTTGATCTTGAAGGTAAGAGAATTTTGGGGGGAAAGGTGCTTGTTGTTACTAATGTTTAGAAAAATGTAAGATTGTGAGAGTATTAAGAAGTGGCAGGAAGTAGGGGCGCCTGGGTGGCTCAGCCAGTAAAGCATCCGACTTCGGCTCAGGTCATGATCATGGGTTCGAGCCCTTGCGTCAGGCTCTGTGCTGACAGCTAGCCTGTCTTCAGATTCTATGCCTCCCTCTCTCTCTGACCCTCCCCTGTTCATGCTGTCTCTCTTTCTCTCAGAAATAAAAAAAGAAAAACATTAAAAAAAAATTTTTTTTAAGTGGCAGGAAGTAAATTTGGGGGAAGTATAGGTTTGTGGGAAAATTCTTCTGTGAATTTATCCTCTGGAAGTAATCTCAGTGCACAAAAACTATTCAGCATAGACGTTGTAATGGGAAAAATTATAAATGCCTAGATGGCTGTGAAAATAGTGACTGATGTAGTGTGTGGTGTGGTGTGGATATAAACACTGAGCTTTCTGTGCCTCCTTTTCTTCATCTGTACACATAATGAAGAGAATCACACCTTGATGGGTTCTTAATCCATAAAGCCCTTAATGGCAGTGCTTAGTGTAGAATAACCAAGAATTCTCCAGATTTTAGTGTGTGATAACTGTGCAGCCATTAAAAAAGCATAAGAAAGATAAGTATATATAAATGGAAGAGGTTTATGTTTCTGCTTTAATAAAGTTTTAATAAGTATTGTCTGTAGAGAAATATGTAGTAGATAAAGACGCTTAACAGCTGGTGTTTATTTGGATGAGAGAAGTAAGGAATGGGTTTTGACCTTTTAAAAGCAGACATTACTTGTGTAATAATGAGAGAAGTCAGGGGGTGTGCCAGATGCTGTGTCCTGGGAGCTTAGTGATGGGCTGCTTCAGCAGTGTGTACCAGGTGAGCATCCTCTACTGCTTCCAGTAACTGGAAACTTGGCTCCTTAGGACCAGCTATGCCAGTTTTAGTTTTATTATAAAATAATCCTTACTAATAGCTAAAATATACTTATCTCTTCTCCACGTTAGTTTTCACTTTGTAGTCACACAGATGTTTGATGATTCCTCCCAGGATGGCCTTGTTAAGTAGGTGAAGGTAATTCATTGCCTTAGAGAAATGGAAGGGAACTTCACCAGAACTTGGACCCGCTGTAGCTTGTCCAGTAGCAGGCGGCAGTGGGGATGGAGCGGGGGTCTGGAGTGCTGACGGTGTGGGGGATGCTAAAAGTTTATTTCCCAGTTAGGTCTAACTCTGTCAGCTGCTGATAAAATTATTTTCAAACCCTTTACCATCTTGATGGTTTTCTTTGGTGCCCAGACTTAAATGCTGTTATGTACATGGAATCTGGTTGATATTCTAGATACTCTTCTGCTTTTAGAGACTAGGGACACTTCTTTGGCAACCTTCATTGCTCTACCAGCTAGAACCCTGCTCTCACATGTTCTCTTTCCTCTCCATCTTTCTCTCTCTCTTTTTTTTTTAATGTTTTATTTGTTTCTGAGAGAGAGAGGGAGAGAGAGACAGACAGACAGACAGCGTGAGTAGGCGAGGGTCAGAGAGAGAGGGAAACACAGAATCTGAAGCAGGCTCCAGGCTCTGCGCTGGCAGCACAGAGCCTGACGTGGGGCTTGAACCCACAAACCGTGAGATCATGACCTGAGCCGAAGTTAGACACTTAACTGACTGAGCCACCCAGGCGCCCCTCTCCATCTTTTCACATACATGTTCTTTTTTGTTTTTAGTCTAAGTGTAGAATTTAAGTAATAATAACTTGTTGCTTCATTCAGCTTAACCAAGTCTGGGATCTCTTTGGTCCTGACTCTCTTCATTGTTCCTCTCTTTGTCTCTGATGCTTGTTTATTAAAGGAAATAATGTATGCAAGTACTTTATTTGTTGACAGATGTTTATCTGGCGCCCACTGTGTGCCAGCACAGTGCTCTGGGCTAGGAAATACACAGTGACTGAGTGTGCCTCGGACAGCTTTTTGTGTCATAATGACAAGACTTAGCATGAATGTGAGCGCGTCAGGAAAAGAAAAAAACAGCTCTCTGTGGGCACATTGAAAGGGATGCCAGCCTAAAATAGGAGTTTGCAGAATGCCTTGCTTTGCAAGGCGGGGCAAGGTGGCAGAGATGAGGGCATTTGAAGACTCAGAAAGAACTTTGAGGAATTGGAGACCGTTGTGCTGGAAGTTAAAGGGAGAGGAAAGTGGCAAGAAGCAAGCAGCAGCTGGGCCCTGGGAGTTTCTATGAACCACTGTTAAGATAGTGACTTGATCTCAGTTCTAGGAGGAAGAAGGTATTTAAACATTTTAAATAAGAGCCTATAACATTTGCGTGTTTTGTTTTGTTTTTTTGAGGGAGAAGGGGCAGGAGGAGAGAGATAATCTTTATATATATAAAGAATAATTTATTGTCAAATTAGCTTACATCACCCACTGCTTATCCCAACAAGTGCCCTCTTCAGTGCCCATCACCCATTTTCCCCTCTCCCCCACCCTCCCCCATCTACTCTCAGTTTGTTCTCTGTATTTGAGAGAGAGAATCTTAAGCAGGCTCCAAGCCCAGTATGGAGCCCAACACAGGGCTCAATCTTAAAACTGTGAGATCGTGACTTGAGCTGAAGTTGACACTTAACCAACTGAGCCACCCAGGCACCCACATTCTCCCCGCCTTTTTAAAGAGAAAGAGTAAGCGTGTGCAAGCAGGGGAGAGGGCAGAGGGAGAGAGAACCTTATTAAGTGGTCCCCTACGTGGGACTCAATCCCACTACCCTGGGACCGTGACCTGAGCCACAATCAAGCATCCCACAAGTAGCCTAGCCGGCTTAGCCACCCAGGCATCCCTACATTTGCATCTTAAAAAGATGGATCCCATCATAGATAATACTTTCAGAAAACAGACTGGAAGCAAACTTCGTGTGCTATGGTGATTTGTAATGTTCCTTCCCTGCTTACCCTGAGGCCTGGGGAAAGGCAAGTGGGCTTCTCAAGTGAGAAATTTTATTCACTCTGCCGACTAAAAAATTGATGACTCAAATCAGAAACAGTGAAAATATTTAAGTCATAGTTAAATGTTTAATCTAGGTTAATTCTATTACAGCTTGCTTTTCTTAGGAGCCATTTAAACTAAAAAACAGTAGGGTTATGGGTGCCTGGGTAGCTCATATGGTTGGGCGTCTGACTTTGGCACAGGTCACGATCTCCTGGTCTGTGGGTTTGAGCCCCACATGAGGCTCTGTGCTGACAGCTCATGGCCTGGAGCCTGCTTTGGATTCTGTGTCTCCCTCTTTCTCTGCTCCTCCCCTGCTCATGCTCTTTCTGTCTCTCAAAAATAAATAAACATTAAAATAAAATAAAATTTAAAAAATATATTAAAGAGATAAACTAAAAACTAATAGCAATATTTTGGAGATAATTTCTGATCATATATATATCTTATATGTGATATTTGTCTTCTATATATTTATTTATTTAAAAAAAAATTTTTAATGTTTATTTTTGAGAGACAGAGCCCAAGCAGGGGAGGGGCAGAGAGAGGGGGAGGCACAGAACCTGACATTGGGCTCGAACTCTCGAACTGTGAGATCATGACCTGAGTCGAAGTCAGATGCTTAACCGACTAAGCCACCCAGGCGCCCCATGGGTTTTTAGAAAAGACTTGCATAGCTGGTGGAATTGGCCTCAGTAAAGTGGATTTCCCCCCGCTTCATAGAACCAGTTCATTAAAAGGCCTTTTCTGAATAATGCTGATTTAACCATCAGTATTTATTTATTTAAGTTTATTTTTTATTATTACTATTTTTTAATTTTTTATTTTTGTAATCTCTGCATACAACTTGGGGGCTTGAACTCATGACCCCAAGATCAAGAGTCACATGCTCCACTGGACTGAACCAGCCAGGTGCTCCTGTCAATAATGTCAATAATTATTTTTGACATAGTGATGTAAATAAACATCGTTTAAGTACCATGGGTTATATTCGCTCCTAGGTTTTAAGATAAAGAAAGCTTGTGTTCATTTCCAAAGTGTGGCAGAGTAATTTCCTTTGACTTTTACTTGCATTCTTGGTGAGCTAGTGTTAATGTATACATTGAGATTTTGTTCAGAGTAGGAATCCCTATTGTGGTAGCAGTTTAAAGAGCTGGGCTTATGAAGCCAAGAGCTGACTTTGAAAAGTGTCAGAGGTTAAACAAATGGAAGGTATTTCTAACAGTTTATTCTTTTATTACACCATCAGAACCCAAGAGACAGGGAAAAAATTTTCAGAGGAAAAAATTGCAGCACATCCCCTTGGCAAGAGTAAGAATTTTCCACTACCACTTGCCCTGAGGGTATTGACACGGCCTATCAGGGAAATGTTACTGGGTGCAATCATCAGGAATAGCACTGCCTGCTCCTTACACACAAAACCCTCTGTCTGAAATTCATAGAAGCCTGTAGACCAAGGAAAATATCATGTCTTAGTTTGAAAAATACCAATTGAATCTTTTGCTTCCTTAGAACGTGTGCTTCCTAATAGATTGAATCCTAAATTGACTCTTACAAACAAAAAGTATAAAGCAGGGTCACACAGCAGATTAAAAGAAGTCTTCGTTAATTGAGGTTCCTTAGGCCAATACTCCTTTTACTTCTTAGTTTCCTAACTAAACTGAGGATTGATCAAGATAATGTTGAGGGGGTTCTAGCTAAGAGGACACTAGACAAGCCAGGTGTTCAGGAACACCAGTTTGGTTTGATGCTTTGTTAGGGACTATGCCGCCTTTTCATAGATCAGTTTCTGATGAAAACAATGAAATGTAGAACTTTAATAAATTTCTCAGGTGTTAGGGGACTTAAGAGGTCTTCTTGGCCTAGAGCTGGCATACTTGACACCTAAGAAACAGCACAAAATAGGCTGTTTTGAACAAGCCCTTCATGGGATCTGTGACCACAGTTACTGTGCTTGGTGGTGGTGGTTTCTTCTTGGATTTTTTTTTTTTTAATTGTTTTGGTGTTTGCAGAACTTTTTTTAACTTATTTTTTTTTTTTAATGTTTATTTAATTTTGAGAAAGACAGAGCATGAGCCAGGGGAAGGGCAGAGAGAGAGAGAGAGGAAGACACAGAACTTGAAGCAGGCTCCAGGAGCCTGATGCGAGGCTCAAACCCACTAACTGTGAGATCATGACCTGAGCTCAAGTCAGATGCTTCCCAGACATGCTTGGAGAACTTTTTAAAAGGTGGATTCCTAGACTTCAGGCCAAATGCATTAAACCAGATTCTTGAAGAGT
>NW_027533280.1:4608467-4631181 GCF_008692635.1 Crocuta crocuta
CTTGAGCCAAAGTCCAATGCTTAACTGACTGAGCCATCCAGGCGTCCCTACAGTAAAAAATTTTAATTGGTTTCAAATTTTTATCTTGATGGAGCACTTGAGCTGTTGTAGGTCACTGAAGTTTAATTATATATGGTTAGTTTATTATAGTAGGTGAATTAAGAATTCGGGTGAAAGGTTCTCATTTATTCAGTTGGGGAATATTGCTGTTCGTTGCATAAGCATTTCCAGCAGGAATTTCACCTTAATGTGTCCCTGCAGTCAAATGCAAGGGTGATCTTTGCCTCTTGAGATTATATACTGACAATCTGTTTCTTCTGTGCCTCTTTGTGATCACATTCCCTAGTTAGGTTACAGGGTGGTTTAATGAACTAGAGCTCAAAAAGCAAACCATATTCTATCTGAATTTCAAAGTTCTGAAGTGCAGAAAAATCAGAGCTAAGTGATAGGCTTGACAAATGAATGAATCCCCTTGGACAGAACAGCTATTTCGCCGGTTTATTTATAGCCAGTGACAGTTAAGATTCAGTTAGTAGAGTAAGTATGGGAAATGAACATTTGACTTTAAAATACTGTATGCAGTTCTAGGGGAGACTGTTCTAATTTTTAGCTCTTCCTATATCAGACTTCCACAGCCACCTTAGTTACCTTTTAGAAGGTCAGGGAAAGCTGTTGTACATTTAATGTCCTGTTGTTCTGGTACTGGTATATACTCATTCAGCAATATTTGAACACCCACAGTGTGCTGGACACTATTCTCCAGGCCCATGTAAAACATTGGCTTTGTCTGTTCCTGTATCTGCATTGTGGCATTTATTTTATACGAACTAGAAATGTGTGCCCTTTAAAGGAGCTGTTAAAGGAGCCCTTTGGCCCAGTGAAGAAGACTCCATTGACTTACAGATCCTTTTGAGGTGAATTTCAAGAGGTTTATTCAGTTATTTGATAAATCAAATGTCAAAACGTACCCAAGGGTACAAAGTGAAAAGTCTCCCTCCACGCTCCAAGCTGGTAACCCCAATGTTAACATCTTATAACACCTTCCCAGAGATAATTCCTTTATGAATGGTAGTTCCATATAGGTGATGCTTCATACTTGTGTTTCCCCGCCTCTCTTAATATTTAGTGTACCTAAGAGGAAATTTTCACTTGAACATGAATGGAGTTGTCTCATCCTTCTGTTAATAAAATGCTATGCTGTAACCAACTACATTCTGTATGAACCTATCTGAAGAGTAAATTCCTTGTAGTGGAGTATGTGTTGTGAAAAGATTGTGCTTTGCAGTTTTGATATATAGTGCCAAATTGCCCTCCAGAGATTTTCTAACAGCTTTTCTTCATACTCAGCAACATATGAGGGTGGGCACAGAGTCTGGGAGCAGAGTTGAATTACACACTAAATGGACTGTTAGTATTACGTAGATTATGTGCATTTAATTTGTCCTTGTTGGAGAGCCTGGGTGGCTCAGTCGGTTAAGCATCCGACTTCGGCTCAGGTCATGATCTCACAGTTCGTGGGTTCGAGCCCTGCATCGAGCTCTGTGCTGGCAGCTAGCTCAGAGCCTGGAACCTGTTTCAGATTCTGTGTCTCCCTTTCTCTCTGACCCTCCCCTGCTCACACACACACACACACACACACTCTCTCTCTCTCTCTCTCTCTCTCTCTCTCTCTCTCTCTCTCTCTCAGAAATAAACACACACACACACAAAAATAAAAAAATGTCCTTGTTAACAGTGTACTAACACAGCATTTTATTAATCTCTGCCCAGGCACTTGCCTACAAGTGATTTATGACATTGATTTTTTTTTTCCTTATTTAAATGAAAATTTCCAGATGTTATAGTCACCAGCCTGTAAGAAACCCTATTTCTATACATCCTTGCATACTTGGTACACTTTCTCAACTCTTATTGTCAATTTGATAGTTTAAAAGTGGTGTCTCCTTCTGCTTTTATTTCTCATTACTGTTACAAATCAGGGTTTTTTTGAGCATCTTTTAGCTGTTCGTTACATATTCATGATAGTTTAGCTTTTCTGATGGGACAATCTGATACCTATCTAGCAAGAGTTTTTATAACCTCTAAGGATAAGTTGATAATGTATCTTCTTTAAAATTTGTTTCATTTGGAGACAGATTTATCTCTATGAAATATGAACATGAATTACAGAGTTGCTTATTTTAACTGCCTTTATTTTCCCCAATTAGTTGGTGACAAAGTTCCTGCTGATATAAGATTAACTTCCATCAAATCTACTACTCTGAGAGTTGACCAGTCCATTCTCACAGGTAAACATTATACATTGGAAAGTCATTGAATGTGCAGTGTCTCTCTCAGATCCTGTGCTAAGAGAGTCGACTTTTGCCTCCCTGTCCCTTTATCATATCCAGTCTTAATCCTCTCCAGGATACTTCTTAAAGCTTCATAAATTTAGGCTTTTTGCCAGTTTATGAAGTTTAAAGGTATTTAAAAACAAATGTGGCTTTCATCTCATAAGGCCTCTTTAAATTTTACCAAAAATTAGCTTTCACCAAAAATCTCTTGGGTTTTTACTTTCTTTTAAAAAAAAATAACCTTACAAATTCCTACATTAGCAGAGGTGGTAATCTTTTTTTTTTTTTAAATGTTTATTTTTGAGAAAGAAAGCGTATGAGCAGGTCTCTCTCTGGGCAGAGAGACCCAGAACCCAACGCAGATTCCAGCTCCGTGCTCTCAGCA
Organism: Crocuta crocuta; assembly: GCF_008692635.1. NCBI lineage: Eukaryota > Metazoa > Chordata > Mammalia > Carnivora > Hyaenidae > Crocuta > Crocuta crocuta. The sequence continues at coordinate 4,611,186 of NW_027533280.1, forward strand.
CAGAGCCTGACATGGGGCTCAAACTCACAGACCCTGAGGTCATGATGTGAGCCGAAGTCGGGTGCTTAACCGACTGCGCCATTCAGGCACCCCAGCAGAGGCAGTAATCTTAAGGTTGAAGTGTTGTCTCTCTCTTTTGTGGAAAATGAATTAATTATTTAGTGTTTTTTTTCCAGACAGGAGAAAAGGCTCCAGAACTTTTTTTTTTCCTTGGAGGAATGCTACTTTTGCATCTAACATAAGTTGCAGTGATCAAATGTAGAATTAACAAAAGCTAGCACCCCCTAAAATGGTGAATATTTTACTGTTTAAAGTTTGCATATTTAGATCTGAGATTGTTTTGAACATTTTTCCATTTTTGTTTGATAAAGGTACAGTCAAGGGTGGGGGGTTCATATTAACTGGAAGTAAGGTGGTCAGAAGATTAAACTCAAACACAATGCTAACCTGAATTAAATAGAGTAAATTATAAAATCTAAAGGTAGTCAAGATTTTCTTATCTGATTATCAGTTTTGTAAAGCAACTGAAGTTATGGGAGGTAGTGCTGTGAGTAGCCTGGGCTCTATTTTTTATTGTTTCCTTATGAATAGCTTATTTACTAAAACTGTCATTAGCAGCAATAAGCTGAAAGCTGATTAAGCTATAAAATGTTGGAAACTGATTAGGTTGTGCATATAAAATTTTCATCATGTGCCTACAGAAGTAATTGTCTTTTAAAACTTTTCACAATCTCTTAAATGTTTTTTTGTTAAAATCATATTCCAGTTTTAGTAACTGGAGCCATATTTTGCATTACTCAGAGTGATCCCAGTTATTTTCATAAGTGGTGTTCAGTCAAGTTGAAACCACATTCAATGAGACATCGTAAAAGTTCTAAAAAGTAGTCCTTTATAGACCATGTGGTGTTTTTAGTGCAACTGCTGATGTTTTTCAGTTTTGTTTTTATTGAAATAGAATGGTCTGGTCACTCACCACTAATGCACATATTTCTGAAACTATGTTTTCATTTCTCATGTCTGGTATTGAACAGAAACAGGCTTCCTTGTAGATTATTCTCTTACATATATAATGTATTTAGTTTTATCAGTGTATTAAGAATATATGGTCACCTTATTAGAGAGTATGTATATGCAACTACAACAAATTATATTCACAGTATTAGAGTATAAAATTGATACCTGAAAACAGACTAGATTTGAATAGTTACTCTGGGAAATAAAGGCAGTTGACTGGGATTTTATTTCAAAATTAAGTTTATTTTGAAATTGTATTAATTTTAATCCTGACATTCTTTGCTCTGAAATTAGTTTCTAAGTTTTACTAGCTCACCTCCTTCAAGCAGATTGGGTGTTTTATCTTAAATCCTGAGAGTGGTAGCAGCTGGAATGGGTGAGGGCCCAGGTTCTAGATGTGGATCACACATCACAGACATAACAGTCCCCTCTCTCAACCTGCTTAGGTGAGTCTGTGTCTGTCATCAAGCACACTGACCCTGTCCCAGACCCACGTGCTGTCAACCAAGATAAGAAGAACATGCTGTTTTCTGTAAGTACTTTGTCAAATGTAAAGATCAGGCAAACACCTTTAAATTCTTTATCTGTAAACCTAGAAAAGTAGATCTTTGTGGGAAAGGCTTAGCCTATAAAGATGTTTTTTAAATGATGTGGGTGTTATCTGTATGTAGATCACAATAAAAAGGTATGTGTTTAGAAAGCAAGCACATGCGGCAACCAGAAGAGGGGAGTCTGGGGTGAAAAGTAAAATGGATGTTCATTGTACAACAGGTTTTCTGTTAAATTTTTTTTGAAATGAAAGGTTGAGAAATTGATAGGTTTTGCTTGTTTGGTATTTAAAATATTTCAGTGGCAGGTGTTTGTGGGTTAGTATGGGAGCCGAGCCACTCCTAGTAAGTAAAGTGCTACAGAATTACAGTGAAAATAATGAAGTTGTATCATTACAGCTTACAGTGGGGTGGGGAGAGAGTGCTCCTACTTGATTTCTTTTATTTTTGAATGCCAGTGCTTGAGCAGAGGTCCTCAAGGTTGCTCGAGGTGTTGGTGGCCCTGCTTGCTATAGGTGATCAGAGTGGAGGTGGGGGGAGGTTTGAGCTGTTGGAGCAATCTGTGGAGAGTGTTTAGGGTTGAGGGCCCGATGGAGTTTGAAAAGTCATGGCATTAGAGCCCTGGTCCAGCCCAAAGCCAGTCTGAAAGCCAGGCTCAGTATTATGAATAGAGTTTCCGGGCGAGGGCGGGGGTCGTCAGGGTGGAGCTGCCGTAGGCAAGTAGGGACTGCATGAAATGAGAAACAAGGACAGCCAGACCATGCTGCCTGCATTGTCAAGGTTGGATGGCTGGCTCTTTGAATAGCAGCCGCCGGAAGGCCCAGGAGAATGAGAGTCTTGGGTGCTTTAATCAATACCCACAGACTAGTAAACTGTTCTGAGTTCACTAGTCAGTGTTTAAGTCAGGTGTGGTGTTAATCTTCCTCTGTTCTGTCATAGGGAACAAACATCGCTGCTGGCAAAGCCATGGGAGTGGTGGTGGCAACTGGAGTTAACACAGAAATTGGCAAGATCCGGGATGAGATGGTGGCAACAGAACAGGAGAGGACACCCCTCCAGCAAAAACTAGACGAGTTTGGGGAACAGCTTTCCAAAGTCATATCCCTTATTTGCATTGCAGTCTGGATCATAAACATTGGGCACTTCAATGACCCAGTTCACGGAGGCTCCTGGATCAGGGGTGCTATTTACTACTTCAAAATTGCAGTGGCCCTGGCTGTGGCAGCCATTCCTGAAGGTCTGCCTGCTGTCATCACCACCTGCCTGGCTCTTGGAACTCGCAGGATGGCAAAGAAAAATGCCATTGTTCGAAGCCTCCCTTCTGTGGAAACCCTTGGTTGTACTTCTGTTATCTGCTCAGACAAGACGGGTACACTTACGACAAACCAGATGTCAGTGTGCAGGGTAAGTGCGAGTGATTTACCACTCTGCTGCTGGTGGTTCTTGATTCATCCTAAGAATATGCCCACATGCCATCAAAACCTTACATTTGTAATTTGCTACCTTTTAAGTGCTTTTAAACAAATCAGGTTGTGTGTATAGCCTTGAGCCCAAGGTAATCTGATGCCTCAGAGGAATTAGTCCTCTAATTCCTAAAAGTAAAACTAATTCATGAAATAAGGGTATCTGCATGGTTAATGTACTTACTTGGGGGAAGGTAAACTACAGATGGTCTGTAAATATGTTAGGTGACTATGCTTTGTCACTAAGTGCATATATTACTTACTGGAACAGCCTTAAAGGAAGAAAATTCTATAAAGCAGCTAGTTCCCTACCTACCTGCTTAGGTAGACTTCTAACTTGTGTTTTCAAAACACATTGAATGAGACCTGCTTTCTTGAAAGACAAATAATTGCCTTTAACTTGCTTTGTTCTTCATGTTCATTCTTCCTTCTTAGGTTGTTTTGACCATCACTTGGGGGATAAAATAAACTGTTTAAACTTGCCCTTAGAAAAGTAATAATACAGAAATACTGATAGGCTGAATTAAGTTTTTTCCATAGCTTTTATTTAAACAGCTTTATACAGGTCAAAGTATAATTTTCCAAAAGGTGCACAGTTATTGAGTAGACACCAAAGATTCTGTTTGGCTTGTTAAATAATGAGGGAATCAGTAAAATGGTAAAACTGGTTACAAAGAGCATTTGAGGAAGTACTCGGTATTAGAATAGAATTGCTGTATGTTAGATTACAAAAACTGGTTAATATCCTCTAGGGCATGGGTGCCTGGGTGGCTCAGTTGGTGAAGTGTTCCACTCTTGATTTCGGCTCAGGTCATGATCTCTTGGTTTGTGGGTTTGAGTCCCACATCCGGCTCGGCACTGATAGTGCGGCGCTTACTTAGGATTTTCTCTCTCCCTCTCTGCTCCTCTCCCATGCTCACACTCTCTCAAAATACATAAGTAAATAAACTTTTTAAAAAAAATAATAGGGCAATAAAACTACACTTTGTCTTTCATACAGGCCACAAATCCACAACCTCCTGTGAGTAACGAGCTCTTCCTAATAAATAGCACAATGAAACAGTGTTATATATTTCTATAATACTACATCTCTGAGCCTGTAAAGTAATGCTTTCTGAATGACATTGAAGGGACTGTGTGGTCATCGTGTTGGCCTTATTTCTGGGTTTTGGGTAATATTTTTTCACATTAGAAATTGTTTTTCTTTTAATACAGTTAAACCCTCTGAATTTTTATCTTGCCAAATTGAAACTCATGATGATTATTAGGTACACAACCCCTCATTCCCACCAACCCTTTGTGTAGTCCAGACTCCAATTTAGAATGAATGGACAGGTCTTTTGTCTCTTACGTGGTAATAAGCAAGGTTTGACTCAGCTGCCTAGGTTTACCTAGATTTTCATTTCTTGGAACCAGAAAAGGTTGCATAAATTGGCTAATAGCTAATTGTCAGCTAATTTCAAAACATGGCAGCAAATCACATTTCAAACTAAGAATAAGATGAAGTCCATAATAAAAAAAATTTTTGTTTTTATATTTTCTCTTAACTGGTATAAGATGTTTTCTTCTGTTAAACAGCCTCACCTGCCTCTCTGTTCTGTTGTACCTCTGTGACAGAAAGCCAATGCTAATCAGTATTCTACAGGAGGTTTCTTGCAGCGGGTTGCATAACTGCCCTTAAGAATACTTTCATCATGCAGTTCCTAAATGGTTTACTTGTTCATAATCTAAGATGCCCATTTGCATTCAGGTTTACTTAATGTAGATTAAAATTCTGAGCATCTTAGAATATTTTGGATTATGGTATAAACCAGAAGAGTTTCACTTTTTTTTTTTTTTAATTTTTTTAAGGTTTTTATTTATTTCTAGGAGAGAGAGAGAGAGCGTGAGCAGGGGAGGGTCAGAGAGAGAGGGAGTCACAGACTGAAACAGGCTCCAGGCTCTGAGCTGGCAGTCAGCACAGAGCCCGACGCGGGGCTCGAACCCACGAACCGCGAGATCATGACCTAAGCGAAAGTCGGACGCTTAACCGACTAAGCCACCCAGGCGCCCCGAGTTTCACTTTTTATAAACTGTATCACTTAAGAAATGACATGGTGTGTGGTAATAATGCCAACTTGCTCTGATATTACTTAGTGCACTGATTTTAACATGTGACTTTGAATCATGGTAATCCTGCTCTAGAGGTTTAAAAACTCAGGCTCTGAGAAGTTAAGTGACATGTTTGAGGGTCACACAGCTTCTAATAAAAGGGTAAAACAGAGAGTAAAGTTGGGTTTTTTATAGGAGAGATGGGGAGTTAAACCTAGTCCTCTCTCTTCCACTTAATTATATAACCTTGAGCACTTGTTTAACCTCTCGTGTCCTTTGTTCCTCTTCTGTAAAATGTCAAACATATTTGGAAGGAGCCATTTGACAAGCTTCCTTTTTTTAGGTGTTGTATCTGTTTGAAAAAAATGTAGGCCTCACTGATACTGCTGCATGTGACCTTGGACATGAAATTTTTCCTCATTCAACACTGGTTGTATATGTTTGAATTAGAACCTTTTTTTTCTTTTGAAGTCGGGAGTCATCACAGTTTTAAATCCTATTATGTATTTTTATTAAAAACAAAAAAAGACCTATGTCTTGTTCATGGCTTTAGCTCTGTTCCAGGGTTAATTTATATCTAAATATGCTTTTGAAATGAAGCTTTTTGGGTGCCTGGCTGGCTCAGGCGAACATGTGTGACTCTTGATCTTGGAGCTATGAGTTTGAGCTTCATGTAGGGTATAGAGTTTACTTTAAAAAAAAAAAAAAATTAGATGTTGGGGGCTTGAGGGGCTCAGTCATTTGAACATAATTTCAGCTCAGGTCATGCTCTCACAGTTCATGAGTTCAAACCCCACATCAAGCTCTATACTGATAGTGCAGACAGTGCTTTTGGGATTCTGTCTCTCCCGTCTCTGCCCCTACCCTGCTCTCTCTCTCTCTCTCTCTCTCTCTCTCTCTCTCTCAAAATAAATAAACTTAAAAAATATTTTTAAAAATGAAGTTTTCAGAATTTAAAAGTTTACACTATAGAACAAGCAAATCTCGTGAGACAAAAGTTACTTTTTTTTTTTTAATGTTTATTTTTAAGAGAGTGTGACTGAGGGAGGGGCAGAGAAAGAGGGGGACACAGAATCCGAAGCAGGCTCTGGGCTCTGAGCTGTCAGCACAGAGCCCCAATGTGGGGCTCCAACCCATGAACCACGAAATCATGAGCTGAGCCAAAGTCAAAAGTTTAACGGACTAAGCCACCCAGGCACACCTAAAAAAGTTATATTATTTTTTTATNCAAGCATGAACTGATTTTGTTACTGAATATGAGTTGAGATGACTTTAAAGCACACTACATGGCTCTTTTAAACTTGAGTTTAGTAATTTTAAATTTATCGTAAATGGTTTGATTTTATTCTTTTAAAAAAATTGTTTATTATTTTTTTATATGATGTATTTTCAAATTGGTTTCCATACACCACTCAGTGCTCATCCCAACAAGTGCCCTCCTCAGTGCCCATCACCTCACCCACTTTCCCCTCTCCCCCACCCTCCACCAGCCCTCGGTTTGTTCTTCGAATTTAAGAGTCTCTTAGGGTTTGCCTCCCTCCCTCTCAATGTTTATTATTTTTGAGGGAGACAGAGTGCCGGCAGGGAAGGGGCAGAAAGAAGGGGAGACACAGAATCTGGAGCAGGCTCCAGGCTCTGAGCTGTCAGCAGAGCCCAACACGGGGTTTGAACTCCTAAGCAGTGAGATCATGACCTGAGTTGAAGTCAGACACTTAACCAACTGAACCACCTAGGTGCCCCATTTTCTTTCTTTTTCTTTTCTTTTTTTAAATTTAATTTTATTTTACTTGTTTTGACAGAGATAGAGGGCATAGGGGGATGGGTAAGGGGAGAAAATCCCAAGCAGGCTCTGAGCTATGAGTGCAGAGCTGGACTGCAGGGCTTATTCCCACACATGGCAAGATCATGACCTGAGCTGAAATCAAATCAGACAACCCGTTGAGCCACCCAGCCACCCCTGATCATGTTCTTAATTGTTCATATTTCAGAGGGATTTGGGCATAATAAAGTATAGTTGAAGTAGCACTTTGTGTTTTTGTTCTATGTTTTATGAGGAGTTAGAGTTTCAATTTACATGAAAACATGAGTAAATCTGAGCCTTCCAAACTGGGCTTCTAAATTATGATTGAAAAGCAAACCAAGCGGGGGCGGGGGGACGACGGACACTCTGGTCTTTAGGAAACTAGCTCATGTCACTTGTTCTATAAAATTAAGAATCCTTTCCTAAGCATAATCCTGTCTATGTTGCCTTGGTGACAACAGTTCAGTCAGTTCTGTAGGCTCCATGTACACATGGAGTTCTGCAGCTTCATAGAAAATGAGCTATCGCCACAATAAAAATAAGTGGGTGGGAGGAGAGAAGTGATTTGTCTTATTTTACTCAGGGAATGTTTACGCAGCTCTGAAATGGGATGGGAGTTCATTCTTCCCAGGCTTATACTATTAGCTTCAGTCAGGACTGCCTAATATTACTTTCTCAGCCAGCCATTTGAAATTGGGAATTCTGAGTCCTCTGAAGACTACTGCTGCGTCTTTGGAATTGACTGGCCCAGAGTCCTCATAACTTAGATTTCCTATGGGTTGTCTTCTGTGTCTTTGGTGCCCCTGCTGCTTGTATTTATTCAGCACCTTAGTGATACTGTTTTTCAGACTCTGGATGGACTGGGAGGCAATCCTAAATAGCGTCTAGTTGGACTAAGGGACAGTCTGATACTGAGCTTCAGTTCATATAAGTTTCATTAAAATTTTCTTCTGTGAGAAATGCTTTTTGTCTTAGGAGATACTGGTTTTCTCTAGCATATTTTAAACACGGATGCTTTTTTTTTTTTCCCCTGTAGATGTTCATTCTGGACAAGGTTGAAGGGGATACTTGTTCCCTTAATGAGTTTACCATAACTGGGTCAACATATGCACCTATTGGAGAAGTGTGAGTAACCCGCCTTATCGTTTAAAGGATTCATTGTGGCAGTTTGGCACTTGTATAGATTTGCAGTGTGTCTAAAAATTTTGTAAATATGGCTCATGTCAGTTTTCTGAGTAGTACATTTTTTAAAAATATATACATTTTGAAAGGAAAACAGGTTAGAAGTCAGTGGCTTTTTGCATTTTTATTTAGCTTGGCTTTGGAATCTAATTTTTCAGCTGGGGTTTGTTCTGTATTGATACCAGTGGTGGAAGAAGTTCATTAACTAAGAACTTCTGGTCTTTACTGATTGATTCCTGATGTCAAAGACACATTCTTTTGTCTCCGGCATCAGATTTCTAAGAGCCATCACTCACATTCTTTTGAATACTTGACAGGCTGTTGTCCACAAAATTATATTTCAAATTAAATAAAAATCAATAGAGATGACCACATTGTGCTTTAAAAGTATTATTCTTCTTTTGATAGGCATAAAGATGATAAACCAGTGAAATGTCATCAATATGACGGTCTTGTGGAATTGGCAACGATTTGTGCTCTTTGTAATGATTCTGCATTGGATTACAATGAGGTAAGGCTCCTCACAAATGAGAAAGTGGACCAGGCTCTTCTGGCTCAAGGGTGGGGTGGGTGGAATACAGATCCAGCCTGCCTTCCTCTGGAAAGTAGGGGTTCCTGATTTTATTTCCTCTTTCCATCTTATCCGAGCCAGCGTGACCTAGACAAAGAAAGCTGAGAGCCTTTCCTACATCTGCTCAGTGTTGTGCTTGCTTCGGCAGCACATACACATGTCTCCTCTGAGTGTTGCAGTCGCTTTAAAACCAAGAGTTAGGATGTATGTGATGTTCTCTTCTGCTTATAGTGTGGCTACCAAAAATGAAGAAAGCCTAGGATAGGAAATGTTTTCCTGAAAGTATAGGGTACTGATCTTGTTTCTTCTGAAGATGGGTGGTGTTCTATCCTTGAGGACAAGCTGAGGTTTAGAGGGCTGTTTTGTTGATGATGATGATGATAAAATAATATAAAATTTAAACAGTAGAAAACCTTTTTTTCCTTCCCTTTTTACTTACACAGTAACCCACTGGTTTTTCAAAGAAACCAGTCTCCATCAGAACCTGAATGTGAACTCTGTAGAATGATAAATAACACGCAATTTCACATACTGTTTGAAAGCTCTGTTTGAATTAATACTAACTATTGGCTTCTCATAGTTAAAGGAGATAAAAAACCTAGTTATTAGCATAAGATAAAATGGCTTTGAGTATATTTTTAATTGTCTGCTTCATTTGCTCCAGAGTAGGATAAAAACAGCCCCGATAATAATGGTGCAATGAAGGACAAACTCTCCTCTGATGGGAAGTCTTTATTGATAAAAAACTTACTACTTTTTCACTTTATGCTTTTTAACCAATACAGGCGAAGGGTGTGTATGAAAAAGTTGGAGAAGCTACAGAGACTGCTCTCACTTGCCTAGTAGAGAAGATGAATGTATTTGATACCGAATTGAAGGGTCTTTCTAAAATAGAACGAGCAAACGCCTGCAACTCGGTCAGTATTGAAGCTTGGAGTGTTGTTCGTGCTGCCCTTCACTTCTGCGCCTATTCGAGCCCCTTTACTTCCCCCACCCCCCCGCTCCCCCCACTTAGGCAACTAGGGAGATTCATACCTTTCTCCTCAAACTGGCAGCATCTCCTTCCCCACATTCTCTCTCTGGTGCAGTGATCTGGCTACTTGTCTGACAAGAAAATAGAAGCAATCACTAGATAATTTCCACAGGCAGCCTCTGCACCTGTAAAGTCTGCCTCCTCCCATGGCACTGCGGGCAGCCTGGCCTTGATCCTGTCAGAGCGCAGCTGCCCCTCGTGCTGCGAGTCCCAGCTTCTTTCTCCTGCGCTATCGTTTTCCATCTCTACTGGATCTTCGTCGGCACAGGACAGAGTAGTATGCTTTTTATCTGAAAACTTTCTTTTTTTATTTCTCCCTTTAGCACTCTTGGTTCTTTTCCAGTAAAATTTCTCAAAGTAGCTGTTTTAATGATTCTTGTGTTTCACTTTTCTGATTTTCTCAAGCACACTCCAGTCAAGTTCTTTTTTTTTTAAGTTTATTTTGTGAGAGAGAGCGAGCATGTGCGCAGTCTGTGGAGGGGAGAGAGAAAGGGAGAGAGTATCCCAAGTGGTCTCTACGCTGGCAGTGCAGAGCCCAGTGCAGAACGTGAACTCACGAACTGTGAGATCACAACCTGATCCGAAGTCAGACACTTAAACTGACGGAGCTGCCCAGATGCTCCTCCAGTCAAGTTCTTTAAGCATTTTGAGGAGCACAGAAAATATCAGGTTGTGAAAGGGTACCTCCAGTCCAGTCTGGCATTCATGGGAAGGGAAACCGAGGCCTTCAGTGATGAGCGTAGTTTCACAGGGTGAGGCAGATCTGGACTCCTTCTCTAGCACCCTCTCTATGCACCATTTTATCTCCTTTATACTATTCTGAGAAAACAAAGCTCACACCAGAATTAAGGCTCTCCCTGCTGTGACATGATCCACACTCCGCCACCAGCAATCTCACAGTCACGAGGTTCTGGCCAGCTCCTGTGGCTTCCATAAAATGGGAGATGTCCTGCTCTCCATTTCAGAGCCCTCACTCCTACACTGGCAGTGAGCTGGGGCGGCTAAAGGATGGGGGCTGATCCTTGCAAAGCCACATTGTCTGACAGCTCTATTATCAGTTGGTTTGACTAAGTCCCTCCGAGGCAACCTGAAGACTCAGCTTCACAGAGACTGAGGGTTATAACTGTTTGATTCTAGACCTGGAACTACTCGATGCAGGGAAACAAGTAGTATGGAGCTTACAAGCAGTGCATGAACTGTCATGATGACCACATGTAAGGGCAAGGCTGTCTATTCTCTTGTCTGCAAACTAAGCCATTTCTTGATCCGTGGCTGCCTTTGCCTCATTATTTTTGTCAGCAGCTGAGCGAGATTAGAAATTACTGTCATGGGGGAGTCCTTCACCAAAAATTCCTAGATCCGAACTCATGCCAGTCTCCAGCCTCAAGAAAGCAGGAACCGATTGTAGTTCAGAGGCGAAGTGGGCAGGACCCAGCTTTTTAGGGCCTAATGGGCCATCCTGATTCTGTTAGAAATAGCTATGTTCTTCGCTCCACCCAGAATGTATCTGTTGCCTAGAACCACACCTTAGAATCACGACACATTCCTTGTGTCTTTCTAGAGCATTTAGTGAAAATGCTTAATGGAAACTAAATACATAAATACATACAAGTCAGGTAATGCAGAATTCAGTGATGGTCTTTTTCTGCTCAAGGCAGCTCTGGCTGAGAGAATAGCGGTAGTCCACCCAGCCTGGCGGGGACTCCACAGACATCCGTCCACTCGTCACTGCCCACAGTGCATGCTGAGGTTCTTAAGGATTTCTGTAGTTATTAGCTTTGTATCTGAGTGGGGGGTGGGAGAAGATCAGTATAATTCACGTAATCGAATAAAGACAGAAAACCTTAAGATCATTTAAGTAAATGCAAAATGCATCTGATAAAGTTTGTGTTCATGATAAAAACTCTGCAAATCTCGAGCATCTACGTGGCCCAGTTGGTTAAGCTTCTGACTCTTGATTTCGACTCAAGTCATGATCTCAGTTTATGAAATAGAGTGTGGAGCCTGCTTGTGATTCTCTCCCCCTCCCTTACTCATTTGTGCGCACGCTCTCTGTCAAACTATAAAAAAAAAAAAAAATCGACAAACCTGACTTCAAATTGATGGTATATTTTCACAGAGCCTGTGCTAATGTCATACTTAGTAGCAACAGAAAATTTTCTGCTCTCCATGTTTCTATTCAGTACTGTACCAGCAGCCCCAGTCCAAGAAATCAAAGGTATAAAACTTAGAAAGGATAGTGTAGGGCATCTGGGCGGGTCAGTCAGTTAAGCATCCGACTTTGGGTCAGGTCATGATCTCACAGTTTGTGGGTTCAAGCCCACATCAGGCTCCGTGCTGACAGCTCAAAGCTTGGAACCTGTTTTGAATTCTGTGTCTCCCTCTTTCTCTACCCCTCCCCTCCTTGTGTTCTGTCTCTCAAAAAAAAAAAAAAAAGACATTGACTTTTTTTTTAATTAAAAAAAAAAGGATGCAGTGTATGTTGTAGGTGACATGGTTGTGTACACAACTCAATAGTGTCTGAATCCAAAGGGTCATGAAAAGTCCTCATTTACATAAGTTGTCAGTCTCTCCCTCTGTGAAACATGCCTTCACTTATTCCCCTCCTTTCCATCCCTCTGCCAACTCCTTGACTGGGAGTTCCCCACCCTTGGTGGGGAAGCCCCAGGGTCCAGTCCTCAGTCTTTTCTGCCTGCAGTTACTTCCATCAGCTCTTCTGGTCAGTGTGCTGGCTCCCTAAAGCTATTTAGAATAACGAGAACACCACTCTTCAAGTGCTTAGTAGCCACATAGGACAGCTGCATGAACAGCTCTGATAGAACATTCCCATCCCAGTGGACACTTCTGTGGAGCACTAGTGCTGTGGACCAACCATTTCTGTCCACAGCTGCCATCTCTTGGGTGATCTGTACTAAGTGGTGTGCCTTGTCCCCCTTCAGCTAACTCTTAACTGCCAGGGCCTGAAACCCTCCATCGTCTTCCCACTTGGACTTGGTATAAAAGCCACATGCCTTAAAATGACTTTCAAGATCCTGCAACCTGCCCACCGTCCTCCCACACCCACCCTCTGCCATTACGCTTCTCTTTTTCTTGCAAGCTCTTCCAGCTGTATGGCCTGGAGGCTCCTTGAACATTGCCAGGTCGTGACAAGGCTGCACTTGGGCTCTCTCAGCTCACACATCCTTCACATTTTTACTCAAGCGCAGACTTCTTCTAACCACTTTATGTAAAATTGCAGTCTATACGTACACAAATTTTCTATCTCCCTTCCTTATTTAAAATTTTTTTTCTCTATAGCACTTACTATATCTGCATTTACGTTCTAGTGTGTCTTTCCCAAATGAGAGGGCAAGTGTAAGCTCCATAAGGGTGAGAACGTGGTCACTGTCCATGGCTAAACCCCCAGCACCTGTCACAGAATAGGTGCTTAGTGAACATTTGTTGACCAAGTGAAAAATACTCAGAACTTTTGTTGTCCAGTCGTATTCCATGCGTGTTCTCTTTTTAGGTCATAAAGCAGTTGATGAAAAAAGAATTTACTCTCGAGTTTTCACGCGATAGAAAATCAATGTCGGTTTATTGTACACCAAACAAACCGAGCCGGACATCAATGAGCAAAATGTTTGTGAAGGCAAGTACAACACGCAGATTGCGGTTGAGATGTTCTTACCAGGATTAGGATCCTGGGTGAGCCCAGTAAGTACAGTTGCTGATCTAAATCTGTAACATTTCCAGGGTGCTCCCGAAGGTGTCATTGACAGGTGCACCCACATTCGGGTTGGAAGTACTAAACTCCCTATGACCTCTGGAGTCAAACAGAAGGTCATGTCTGTCATCCGGGAATGGGGTAGTGGCAGCGACACACTGCGGTGCCTGGCTCTGGCCACTCACGACAACCCACTGAGAAGAGAAGAAATGAACCTTGAGGACTCTGCCAACTTTATCAAATACGAGGTTAGCTAACGAAATGTTCCTTCCCCCACACCCTGCACACTCATTGTGTTCAAACAGCGCTCCTTCAGTAAAAGGTCAAATGAGTCTTGATTTTGCCAAGAGGTGTGGTTATTTGTTTTTCTGCAGGCCAAATGCCCCACCATTCCAATTCAGCGTGCTGCTTCCAGCATGCCTAGTTAACAGTTTAATACAGGCTGCTGCTTTCGAGGTAGGAAAGTATACTTGTAAAACCTATTTTGCTACTCTTAATTAAGATGTTTTAAAAATTGGGAATATTTTTTTAAACATTCATTAGTTACCAGAGGTCAAAATATCCAAGTTGAGAGATTTTTTTCTACTCTTCTGCTCATGGTAGAACCCTTTAATTCTGGGTGTGTGACTTCCTGAAGCATTGACCAAGAGGAATAAGGAAGAACTGGTCCCCTGGGCCACAAGAGTGGCCAATATCAAAATCCTCTTACTCCTTAGTATGTTTTTTACCTCTTTCAGAATATTACCATCATGAAAGTTAAAGGATGATTTGGTTTAAGAAGGTAATGGTGTTTTTAATCCTTTCTCGTTCATTGGAAGTAATACTATTCCTCATTGGATTTATATTTGTATGAATGTTAATCTTAGATAAGAGTCACAGAGTTACAGAGTTTACAGAATTTACCATAGGAAAATGGAGAAGCCTTTGCTCTTTATGTATAATTGGTCTTTGTTTTGCCTTAGGGGAAAAACTAGAACTTCTTGTTGTAACGTATATTGATTCTTTTGCTATAGACCAATCTGACTTTCGTTGGCTGTGTCGGCATGCTGGATCCTCCAAGAATTGAAGTGGCCTCTTCTGTGAAACTTTGCCGTCAAGCGGGCATCCGGGTCATCATGATCACAGGGGACAACAAAGGCACTGCTGTGGCCATCTGTCGCCGCATTGGCATCTTTGGGCAGGATGAGGATGTGACGTCAAAGGCTTTTACGGGTCGGGAGTTTGATGAGCTCAATCCTTCAGCCCAGAGAGATGCCTGCTTGAATGCCCGCTGTTTTGCTCGAGTTGAGCCTTCCCACAAGTCAAAAATTGTAGAGTTTCTTCAGTCTTTTGATGAGATTACAGCTATGGTGAGTACCTTTGGACTCATGCTACACAGATACAGCAGGTTGTAATTTTGACTGTTAATATTTTACGTAACAGCTCCCAAACTCAGAATATCTTGATTTTTGTCATGATCAGGGCTCTTTCTCTAGGGTTCTGTTAAGCAGTAATTGGCATGCTATGTATTATTACCTTCAGGGAAGATTCTAGACTGGTTTACAATGTAGAAGTATGCTTTCTGAATCAGTCACAGGGACATATTTAGTGATATCTAGTCTTGTCTTAGTTGAAGTGTATATGTTATCTCAAGTTTTCTAAAAGTTGATTCAGGATAGAACTCCTCTGTTTTCTATCCCAAATCTTAGGATAACCTTTTCTGAAATTAGATGTACTGATAAAACAGTAAGAGCTGCCTGTTGAGGCATTTCCAGGATTCTTCCCCTTGTGTGATTCTTCAGCAAGACAAATTCACATTGTGGAGTGTTTGCTTTCTGTTGCTGGTCTGTGAAACTTTTTTAAAAGGTGTTATTTGAAACCTGTTATTAACAGGTGTTCTTCCTTCCTCTCTTCTCCCAGAGGGAACCACCTTTCTGAATACAATGTTGGGTGTTCAGTAAAAGTTTAAAAACATCAATGGGAATGACAGTTGTGTATCTGTAGACAATATTTAGTATTTTTGCATATTTCTGACCTTTGTCAATGGCATGTTCTAGTTTCCTAGAATAGTGCATCTATTCTACTTGAAATTTGTGTGATACATGTGCTTCAATCTTGACTGCCAGATGGGTGGTTTTGTGTTGTTTGGTAAAAAATAATACAGCTGAAATTGAAGTCCCCTTTGTGCCACTTCCCTCCGAAGTCTTTTCGGTAAGCTCATTCGGCAATTGTACGTTTCCTAGGTGAAGTGCATTTTTTGATGCCAGTTTGTAAAACTGAAAATTCTCTGACTGTGCCCAGAGGTCCAGGGCTCCATTCGTTGCCCTTGCTTCAGGACAGCAAAGCCTTCGTTGGGGTGTGTGTGAGGTGGTGGCAGGTGTGCAAAAACCAGTCCTCGCATTTCCTTTCAGACAGGGGATGGTGTGAATGATGCTCCCGCCCTGAAGAAATCGGAGATTGGCATCGCCATGGGCTCTGGCACGGCAGTGGCTAAAACGGCCTCTGAGATGGTCCTGGCCGACGACAACTTCTCCACCATCGTGGCTGCTGTTGAGGAGGGGCGGGCGATTTACAACAACATGAAGCAGTTTATCCGCTACCTCATCTCTTCAAACGTGGGGGAAGTCGTCTGGTGAGTCCCTGCGAAAGATCACTTGTCTTTTTTCTAAAATTGGCTTGGGATGACCAGTTTTCCAGATTTGTTCTTTATATGGCAGCAGCCAGGAGGGAGGGCCCGGCAAGAGGAAGGACCATAGAGGTTCATCTGGCCCGCGGGAGGGCTGTCTGTGGCTGCTGCCCTGAGAAGTGAAGGATGCCTTGGAACATAGAAATGAGTTCAACTATGGCCTTCTGACATTTTACTTTAACTCGAAATTAGGTATACTGAATGTTTGATGATGGCTGAAAAAAGTTATTTCAAGCAGTTGTTGTTGTTGTCCATTAATTGAGGGAGGAGGAGAGGGTCCTAATGCTATTTAAATAGGAGCAAAAAATAATTTGGGGTCTTTCTCTTTCTTTGGGTGGAAACAGTATTTTCCTGACCGCAGCCCTTGGATTTCCTGAGGCTTTAATTCCTGTCCAGCTGCTCTGGGTCAATCTGGTGACAGATGGCCTGCCTGCCACCGCACTGGGGTTTAACCCACCCGATCTGGACATCATGAACAAACCACCCCGGAACCCAAAGGAACCACTGATCAGCGGATGGCTCTTTTTCCGTTACCTGGCTATTGGCTGTAAGTAGTTTTTTTTTTATATATTATTGATTAAATGTAATCTTCAAAAGCCAAAATTTTGTAAATTCATCCCTTATTAGGGTAGCAAAAAATGGAGTTTAATAAATTATGTCCGGTTTACGGGAAAGTTAGTCCCTTGTTTTAGCATCCTTATCATCCCTTAGACCTTTGTGAATGAGGTTTTCAGATTTAACCTAAGGGCAAAGGGATATACGGGTGAGTCAGGGTCAGGCCTTACATTCCCAAGCTATGAAACTAAGCCCTGCTCCCCCCTAAGGAGAGAAGGATGATGTGCATTTATCTGCAGAGGTTGGTGAACACACAGGACCCCTGGCCACAGGTCACGTTCTTCTAAATAAATCGTCTCTGTAGACTTCATGCTCCTAGCCCGGCTGCGGGTTCTTGCCCCCCACTTTAGAGTTTAGGAAAGTGAGGCCCAGAGAGTTTAAATAACTTCCCTGGGGTTCCATAGGAAGGTGTTTTGGTTTTGTTTTAATACGTTTACATGATTTAAAATTCATGGCTGAGAAGGTTCTCAGCCAGTCAGTTAATTGCCCTGCAACACTGGGTTTCTCTTGTGCCCTCCCAGAAATAAGTCCAGCAAATAGATCTGTTCCATGTGTGTATTTTCACAAGTGTTGGCGTGCCTTATACAACCTGTGTGCTGAACCCTGTCTCCTTGTTCTGTCTCTCCCTGTTTGTTGGGAATTGCCACATCTGTGTGTATAGAGCTGCTTCATCCCCATGCGCCTGTGTCTTGGCAGTGGGTGCTGCCACCATCTTCACAGTGTCCAGTTTCTGTGTTCTCTACTACCCTGTTTCTTTGTAGTAAACTTGTTCAGTTCAAAACTGATTGGTTGGGAGGCAAGGTGGTCCCAGAATCAGCTCTGGGTTTTGACACGTTGCCTGTGTTCTGCACTAACTGCTCTGACAGTATTCCCACCTAAAAGTCCTGGGTGGTGTAATCTGGTCCAGTACAGCAAGGTCTTCTGTGGAGGACATGTACCTGCCACCAGTTATAGAAGGTATGGCTGTTGTCAAGGTCCTGCCAGTTCCAGTAGATCCTTTTTCTCACAAACTCCAGAACACAAGTTGCCTGGTTTTTCTGTACCAGACACCCCTCTCGTTGCAGAAGCCCTCAGTCTAGCTTCTTGGGCTGATATGAGTAATTGCTAGTGGCAGCAAAGCTCTCCAGTACCATCAACATACCAGGTCTCATCTCTGGGGGGGATCGGCCTGCAAGGCACGCCTGCAGTAAAAGCTGTGGGCTCCAAACCCTGCCTGTGTCTTTTCCAGGTTATGTTGGCGCTGCTACTGTGGGTGCCGCTGCTTGGTGGTTCATTGCTGCCGACGGGGGTCCGAGGGTGTCCTTCTACCAGCTGGTACGTATCCACCTTTCTTTTCTGTACCTTAGAGGCGAAGCTTAAGATTGTCCTTGAGTTTTTGTGGTTTTGGGGTCTACCAAATAATCTTAATGCACAAATAATAAACAGTTGCATCTAAGATTATTCTGAAAGATCAGGGCTTCTCTGGTAGGTGGATTGAGATCTCGGGTGGGTCTGTGTTCCGAGATCTGTGTTACTGGTGCGTGGACCTTGGCAATGGACTTGGCTGATCAGGAACTTGATTGGGTGTTTGTTGCAGAGCCACTTCCTACAGTGTAAAGATGACAACCCGGACTTTGAAGGAGTGGATTGTGCAATCTTTGAGTCCCCGTACCCGATGACAATGGCGCTGTCTGTTCTAGTAACCATAGAGATGTGTAACGCCCTGAACAGGTCAGTGAGTCCTCCACGGACTGGGGCTACAGCTCCCCCAGCCAGGGCCCTGGGGAACTATGTGTCCTGCTCGATGGAGGATGACAGGAAAGCTCCTCCCTCCCAGAAAGAAGAGAGAACAAGCAGCACCGGTTTTAAAAGCTTAAGTCGTCATCACCTCCGGGAAGTAGTGGGAGTGCTTAACTACACGTTCCTTATGAGACAGCAGAGGCCAAAAATAGGGACTTCAGCGTCCCTATATGCCAGTGCCCACAGGGAAGGTGCTCTCGCCCTTTAGCAGTGAGATAAATGGTATCATCCAATTAAGCCCTTGACAAAAATGGAAATTACAAAATCGCGTTAAGCGTCAAGGGCAATTGAGAGCATCTTGGAGTCCACTGAACTGAAATCATCTGTGCTGAAGCCTAGATTTAAAATTGGAAGTTTGTCCTACATTGGAACGTTCTTCCTTAATTTTGCCACAGTAGAACCTTCACTCAAAAGAATTGGGTCAGTGGGCAATGCCAGGTTAGCTGCTGTCCTAGTGAAGCATATCCCCGAACATTCTTTTGTCACTTGTCACAAAGGTGTTTGCCTTTTGGGTGGGCATGTTTCATATCCCTCTCTTTGTTCTGCAGCTTATCTGAAAACCAGTCTCTGCTGAGGATGCCCCCTTGGGAGAACATCTGGCTCGTGGGCTCCATCTGCCTGTCCATGTCGCTCCATTTCCTCATCCTCTACGTGGAACCTTTGCCAGTAAGCAGTGGTGGGACCGGGACCGAGCTGGGGCCTAGCTGCCTGTCCTGCAAGTTTGGGAGCTTGACAAAGCTTCTTTGTATTTCAGCTTATTTTCCAGATCACACCACTGAACTTGACCCAGTGGCTGATGGTGCTGAAAATCTCCTTGCCTGTGATTCTAATGGACGAGACACTCAAGTTTGTGGCCCGCAACTACCTGGAACCTGGTAAAGAGTGTGTGCAGCCTGCCACCAAATCCTGCTCGTTCTCGGCATGCACCGATGGGATTTCCTGGCCGTTTGTGCTGCTCATAATGCCCCTGGTGATCTGGGTCTATAGCACAGACACTAACTTTAGTGATATGTTTTGGTCTTGACTGACAGTTTTACATAAAGAAGATGTTTAACTTAATCAATTAATTTTTTTTATTGTTTAAAGCAACTGTCTATTTCTGCTGAATTTTCACATGAACATATTGGCTGGTGAAGGAGATTTCATACTCTAGATTTTGTTTTGCTTTTTCTGACTCCAGTGGGGCAAGATTTTCCTTTTTTATACACATAATTAAAGTGTCCATTGACATGTACAGAGAACTAACACTATTTTATGCAAATATTTTTTTGTAGATGAAAAAGCATGTACAGTGTTCTGTTTAATACTCATCCTTGTATAAAAAAAATAGTTGAGCCAGCAGACATTGTCAGCAAATTAATTGGCAGCAGATTTTAGGAAATGAATGTGTGTGGTTTTTTTTCTAAAACTAAAGAGCATGTATTGTGTCTTCTGCATGATCATCTGGATTTAATCTGAGATCACAGTCTAATTTTTATTCATAAGCCAATTTTTCTGCACTGAGCAGAGTACTGCTACCTCAGTTATT
>NW_027533280.1:4631207-4665665 GCF_008692635.1 Crocuta crocuta
TTTGGCCTCCCATTCCCTTCCACCCCCACCCCCCACCCCCAGCCCTGCTCGGCTGCTTCTCCTGTAGGGTTTCGATGGTTCTGTTTACATCAGTCTTAACAAGAGGTATGCCTGTTCTCGCTTGTGCAGAAAACATTGTTCCAGATTCAATCGACTGGGTTCATGTCCCCCCATATAGTTTTTAAGGTTATTTATTTAAATGTCTAATGTATTTTATTGTAACAGACATTGTTTTGCCAACATTGCCTATTTCAGTGGCACTTCACAATCTAGTTTAAAAAGGAAAATAAAACATTTTAAATGGACAGAAAAATAACTGTCTTGTTTTTAACTTTTAAGTGGCTTAGCTTGAACTATCTGACAGATGTGTCCAATTTTCTCTTAAGTTCTTAGCTCAGACCTTTAGCTTTACTGTGCTCGAGGGGAAGAAGGATCCTGTTCTGCTGCATAGGTAGTCGTAGGGATTCATATATATGTACCAGTTGTCATCTGTGATACTTTTTATGCAAGTTTCTGCTGGCCTGTTTTAGCCTGGTGTAGAGAACATAAGGGCAGGTGTGTGTGTGTGTGTGTGTGTGTGTGTGCGCGCGCGTGCGTGTGCGCGTATGTTTTTGTAATATCTGTAAATAGCACATGATCAATTGAACATATTGTATAGAACTATTTTTATTTGAACGTGGCACTAACTAACACCATGTTACTATGATAAATGTTTGCGCATGTTGGAGATCAGTCTTACCAACAGTGTGTAAGCCATTAACTGTCCTAACTATGGTGTTTTCCTCCAATGCCTTCCAACATCCATCAACTAACGTGAGTATTCCCTGAAATCCAGATGCTTTAGCCTAAAGGTGACCGCCACCGAGTGAGCTAGCTCTGTGACACTAACGAAAAAGCCCCTTGTGTCATGCACTGCTGTGCTCTGTGACACTCTGAGAGCAGCAAGTGAACGATGTGTGGTACCCGTGCACATGGGGGGGGGGCAGGGTTAGCTGGCGCGAGGTGTGACATCGATAGGCTCCATGCTCTGCTTTGGTCCGATTTAACAGGCTGAGGGAAGGCTGCCTTTGGTAATGCCTAAATGTGGATTCTCAAAAACCTGTGATCCCTTGGTCTTTACCAGCTACAAGGATTTGTCCCAGAACCTTGCTACCCGGTTCATTAAAAAACAAAAATTTAGTGAAAGCAAATAGTTGAACCAGCCAGTTCATGCATCCATAGGTTGGGCTCAGGTAGGCCACCTCTTTTTACCTTCTGGGTCCTATCCTTTACAGCTGGGACTTGTCCTCTCTCTCTCCAGGGTACGTTAAAGCAGAGTTATTTAGGGCATGGCTTTGCTAGCGACCAGTCTAGTCCATGAGGCCCTGAGTGTTCCTTTGAAGGTTCTGGGACCAGCCAGAAGATGTGATGTAAAGGCTTCAAGTTTGGGGGAGACTTAGTGGGGATCATCAAGCAGGGCAGGGTGCTGCCAACTTGCCAGGTCCGAGTGTAAGGGGAAGGAAGTCCCAGCCTAACATCCATGAGGCCTCTGAGAAAGGGAGTTGATTGGTTTGGCAGAGCATATAACCAGGAGGAGGGTGGATTTTGCCAATTTTGGCATCATGAGGCATAAAACATGATCAAATGCAAAGAGTGTGCCTTGGCTGCAAACCAAAACAGGATGTCTGAGCTTGTTGGGTGGTGTGCTACTCAGTGGAAACCAGACTTACCCAATAGTCAGCTTTTCCTGACTCGGTTCCTTGAAGTAGTAGCCTTTAGAAGTTAAATGTTTGCTGCTCCAAACACAAGTCGGCCTGGGCCAGCTGTTCCCTTGTGGTTTCTCAGCTTCAGGCTCATCCAGTCTGGAGGCAGTTTAGGCACCCGCTTTCCTCAGCCCAGGCAGCTAGGAGCATCCCCTTGTGACCTCTGCTTCAGGCTTTGCCACATCAGCAACGTACTGTTGTGGATGCATCCTGGGCCTCAGGCCTCCCCGCAGTGAGGGCCAGGTGCCCAGACCCATCCTCACCCAGCATTTGCAGGAAGTTCCCAGGTGGCCTCTGCTTTTGCCGCCATCAGTACTGGTGTCCTTTTCAGATCCATCAGAACTTGTTCGTGTTCTCACCGACGGGCAGGTAGGCCTTGCATGGCTTCTTGGTTAGGGCTTTACCTAAACGATGGCAGCGTCACAGGTCCTCCGGCCGCTCATCTGCACGGCGCAGGTGATGCATTCTGTGGAGAGCTGCGTGAGCTCACAGACAAGCAGGATGAGTGCCAGCCTCCCTGCAAGCAGTTGCTACCACATCACCCTCAAATGGGGACCTCGGCTCCGTGAATGTCCTTGAGGTGGCAGACCTTGGGAATATGAGACCACAAGCATTAGCTCAGTGTCTGTAAAAAACGCCTCCCCCTGACCAGGGCCAGAACAGTCTGCAGCACCCATGAGCTAAGTCAGCCAAATCAGCCATTGCCTTTCTAATGTAACCATCAATCTTGTCAAAGCCACCACCGTGCAGCCAGCCACAGGGAGGGGTGTGGGGAGAAAGGGAAGGTAGAGGCTTCGCACTCAGCCTCACTGCTCGCCTGTGTGTCACCCTCCTTACCGTCTGCACTGCTAACTGAGAACTCTTCTTCCTCTTGCCCGTTGCCCTTCCGTGTCTGAAGCGACTCTGTGTCTGCCTGGTGGGGTTCTTCCATGAGCAGGGATGGCCTATGCTCTGTAGCCAGACAACACGAAGGGTCCGTACCAAGCCAGTGCTTCTGGCTGCTGCCCAGCGCAGGCAGTACCTCAGGGACGGTTAATCAGAAATGCTGGTCTTGAAATCTTAATCAAACTGAATATTCCTTTTCACTATTCCTTGTCACTGTTAATCTTAAATGGTTATTCTAACATTTCCTCCCCATATTTCATAACTCTGATTTCCTCTCTCTTTCCTTTTCAGCAATACTGGAGTAACCGCTTCCTAAACCATTTTGCAGAAATATAAG
Source organism: Crocuta crocuta (assembly GCF_008692635.1). Classification (NCBI taxonomy): domain Eukaryota; kingdom Metazoa; phylum Chordata; class Mammalia; order Carnivora; family Hyaenidae; genus Crocuta; species Crocuta crocuta. The sequence goes on from NW_027533280.1 coordinate 4,634,172, forward strand.
GGTGTTCGGTTGCGTGCATGTGCGTTTTTAGCAACACATCTACCAGCCCTCTGCATGATTGATGTTGGGGGAAAAAGAAAAGTAGAAAAAAGTCCCCAACTCATTGTGTGTTATGTGGAGGAAACGTGTATTACCAACGGGGTTTAGCTCTTAAATGAAAATAATAATTACAAATGTACAATTTAGCTTAATGAATCAGAAAGCCTCTCCAGCGAACTTTGGTTTCTTTGCTGCAAGAAGACTGAGGTTTTGAACCTTATCTAAGAACTTAGAAGCCATCAGCCAAGTCTCCATATTTCTCTGTGCAAAATGTCATAGCTTATATAAATGTACAATATTCTATTGTAATGCATGCCTTCAGTTGTAAGTAGCTAGATTTCTCTATGGTGTCATTTAAACATGCTACTTTTTAATTGGCCCTGTACAGTTTGCTTATTTATAAATTTATTGAAAACACTGCAGGTGTTGAAAGGTAAAAAACGTAGGCCTCCAGTTCATAACTTGTTATTTTTTTGAGTGTGCAAACAGCTATTTTGCACTGTATTAAATGTAACTTATTTAATGAAATCAGAAGCAGTAGACAGATGTTGGTGCAATACGAATATTGTGATGCATTTATCTTAATAAAATGCTAAATGTCAATTTATCACAACGCATGTTTGACTTTAGACTGTAAATAGAGATCAGTTGTTTATTTCTGTGCTGGTATAGCAACAAGCATTGCACAGACATGGTTTCAGGTAAATAAATCTATTCTACGATAAGTTCACAGTGTGGTGCTGAGTGTTCTGCGGGAGGGGTGGGTGATGTGCACTGAGGGCCTCCAGCCCTGCACCCTGGAGAGTTTTGCCTTCCACTGGGGGAAGGTTCTAGACTTGACTTTCTGGATAGGAGAGCGGAGTGTTGGGAGGTCTGCAAAATTGTCTCCCCTCAAATATGGGGAAAGCTGAATGTGAATGTCTCGTTATTGTGGTTTTCAAAGATAATCAAATGATTTCAAAAGTTGCCAGCATCTTGGAGGAGGCATCAGTGGAGAGATGCTTCTAATACTGTTCAGATGGCAAATGTAAAACCCTACACTCCTACTGTGAGAGAACAGATCAACAAATGCCAGCATTCATCCATTTGATGTTTACTTAGTACTCCTCTACCAGGCATGGGGTTAGTGTGGGGTGTTTTTCTATTTTCTAAATTCCCTAAGATGATTCTTAAGAAAAAATTTTATTTTTGAGAGAGAATCCCAAGCTGGCTCTGCACCAATGCCTCAGGGCCCGAACCCACAGACTGTGAGATCATGACTTAAGTGGAAACCAAGAGTCGGATGCTTAACTGACTGAGCCACCCAGGTGCTCCCTCCTACCCAAGATGAATCTTAGATCATGAAAAACAAAACAAGAGAGGCCAGGATAGACAATACTATAAACCTAACAGCAAAAAAACTCAAGTCCTAGCAACTACTGATATGAAGGAAACATTTGATAAAACTTTTCATTTTTTACTTAAATAGTATCCGTTTTTTACTTAAATAGTATCCATAATTCCCATTTGATAACATGCTGGAAAATAAGCCAGAAGTACTGATACAACCAGAATTATACTCACCATCCACTATTACTCACTACTCAGCACTGTCTGGACAGTCACTGCAATCTGGCAAGTGAAGGGACAATGCTTTGGAGTGAACAGAAAGCCCTGAGTCTTACTAGATCAATGGTAATATTTTGTTTGTAGAAAAGTTTAGTAATTCAGGGAATGAACATCTTGAGATAATACAGAATTCATGTTAATAATGAAAATGCCAGCAGACATTTTATTTTAGTCAGACTTACTCTAACAAACATGAAGGAAGAAAAATAGCTAGGAAGTACACCACACCCCTCAAACAAAGCTCCAGGCATTGAATGCTCTGTTTGAGAAAGGTGGCATTTCAGCTTAGTAGGTTGAGGTTGGGTTATTCATTATGTCACTGGTCGTCTTTTGAAAAACACACGGCTTTATCCCTTGTACCCAATTGCAAATGGATCAAAAGATCTGAAAAATGAAACTATACCCCCAAAAGAAAAATAGCTAAATGACATAAAGCCTGAACAGCTTATGAGAAGATGTTCGGCCCCACTGGCAAAATCAACGAGCTAGCCCCCGGCAGCTAACAAGGGGGCCTTCTTTACCCTGCAGAACAAATAACCTCGTAGTGAACTCGGGGACGTCCTCACCATCCAGCCCAGCAAGCCCACTCCCGCGCCAACTGCAGAGAATCCCTCCCATGTGCTGCAAGAGCCATACCAGCATGTTTGATGTAAAGGCGCTGGAAACCACCTCAGCGACCAAGAGCAGCAGGAAAACTGAGAAGTGCCTTTGAGACATGTTCACGTCACTCTCAGCAGCAATGAAAACCAGTAAACTGGAACAGCAGATAGCGACACAAATCTCCCTGCACAGTGGAAACCAAGTGGTGTATACAAAGATCAAAATACACACTTCGGTGCTACGTACGTGGGTGTACGGTATGCCTGTTTGCATATCTGGGGTTTTTAGAGAAAACCACACAAAGTACCTGGAGAGAACATGCAAGATGAGAAGCGTTTCCAAGCATGACAGCATCCCAGGAGAAAAGGGAGAAATGGACTATGTAAAAAGGTAAAAATGTGGACCAAGATATACCTCTCTAGAGGTAAGAAAACAGATTAGCTGTGTCTATGACAGAAAATGAATTCCCTTCACATGATTGGCAAAAATCAAAGGTTGATGGCTACTGATCTCATGCAGCTGGCATCAGGAAGCCATTCATGCAGATGGTGAGCATGTAAACTGGTTCAGTCTTTGGAGAGCAACTTGACAAACAGAATGATATTTTTAAACATCCATACCCTTTGATCAAGTACTTCAGTGAAATCCTGCCACCTGTTCACAGAAGCAACGTAATCCTGCCACAGGATTATGCAGCAAAAATTGGAAGTAACCCGAATGCCTGTCAGTAGGCAAAGTGTTCAATAAGAACATTAGTATCATGGAATATTATGCAGCCTTCAAAAAACACAAGGTAGATCTGTGTGAATGAGCAAGGAAAGCTGTCCAATAGATGTTGTCTGTCAGTGAAACATGAAAGTGCAGAACAGTTTGTATACTACTCTGTCATTCATTTTTTTAAAAACAGGAGGAAGTTAAGTTTCCAGTAATAATGGTTACTGAGAATAACTGTTAATACGATACAGATGGCAGATGGTAGGAACCAGTTTTCTCATTGTTGGTTATGGATAAGCCAGGGGAGAAGGCTAGAATTACAGTTGGAGACACCAGCATACTTAGTTTCAGGTTTCTGATACCACTTCTCCAATGAAAGGAATCAAATCTGCTTAGAAAAATGATGGAGTCTAGGGCCAGGGCAGAAAATGTACAACACACACCTGGAGAACACGGTAGTGTCAGGAAGTGCAGACGTGCTTAAAAAACAACATGTCAATGATCAAAGATGAAGTTGTGTCAAAGGGACAGAGGAGCCAACTGAAAAAGCTCTGTGTGACCAAAGCTAAGACAATTTCAGCAACAGAATAAAGTAGGACTAGGTTATCATCCAAAGTACAAAATAAATATCCATGAGTCCCTAGTGATATAAACAGGAGAGACTAGAAATCTCCCATGCAGAAGACATCCAAGTAGTTTCTGCAGAGAACTCTGCCCTCAGGGAGACGAACTGTAACTCCTTCCTTAAGTGTGAGCTGTGTACAATGACCTCCCTCCCTGGAGTACATACACGTGTGGACGGGGTGGGGGTGGGGTGGGATGGAAGTAACTCACAGTGGAAAAACCTAACAGACACTACCTCAGCCAAATGATGTCATTTTGAGAGCATGTGCCCTGGATATAAAGTGAGGAGAAAGCTATTTTACCTGTGGTCTCCCATCCCCACCCCCCCAAAAAAACCATACATAACCTCAGTCTAGTCAAAGAGAAAACACCTGACATCCCAAAGACAGACTGCAAAATACCTGACCCATACTCCTGAAAATTGCTAAGGTCATCAAAAACAAAATCTGACAAACTATCACAGCCAAGAAGAGCCCAAGGACACAGGACAACTAAATAATACAGGATCCTGGATGAGATCCTGGAACAAAAAGAGGCAAAAACTAAAATCTGAATGAACTATGGATTTCAGGTGATAGTAACGTATAAATACTGGTTCATAATATGTAAGTACTGTGACAAATACTATGTAAAATGTTAGTAACAGAGAAAACGGTCTGGGTCATATAGGAACCCTGTGTACCATGTGCTCAATTTTTCCATATGTCTAAAATATTCTAAAAAGTTTATTTTAAAACGCTGAGATGAATATTTTTTTAATCCTCATAGAAGCATCAAAGAACTCTAAGAGAGTACATAACTTCCAGGCCAAAATCTAAGCAGCAGCAAAAAGAATTAGAATATCCAAGATCTCTTTTCCCCTCATGGCATCTACGTCTCCAAATAAGCTAAGCTCTAAAAATGAGCAGGGGTTTTGAGAGCTCACAGAGTGAAAAAGGCAAAGTCAAAATCCAGGGCCCAGCAAAAGTGAGAAGTCTTAAAGGACATTAAGCTGTGGCCCCAAAAGGCTAACACCTTAGGATAAAGGTAAACCTGAAAATAAACCTGCCTGCTTTCCCCACGACAAAGGGCTGTAGGCTCTGCTGAGGTGCCAGGCAGATACCCACCCCCTGAAGGAGGTGTAAACACTGGCTCTGGAGGATCTGCAGCCTCAAGGTATGAATTTAAAGTCACAGGCAGTACTCCCGAAGGCCCAGACAGAAAAAAATGTAAATCCTCCCTAGAGGAATGCAACTTCATTTTATGTCTTAGGAGATCTACACAATTATTTTACAAAGTGGCCTACAGTAAAAGCTCACCAAATACACAAGAAAACAAGGCACCATGAGTGAGAAGCAGAAGAAATAAACACTAGAGACCCATCCAGACTTCACATATTAGAAATACTAGAGATCAAAAAACACCTCCTGACGTATTGTGTTTGAGAAAAATAAACCTACCTGAAAATCTTCAGGAGACAGGAAATTATAAGAAATGAACATATAACAGATGGAATCCTAGAAATGAAAAGTACAATCACCTAAATTAAAAACTGGATGGATGGGTGTGGCATCAGTGGACACAGCAAAACAACAAATGAAGAGGAAGAGAGATAAGAAGTTAACCAGGGGCACCTGGGTGGCTCAGTCAGTTATGCATCCAACCCTTGATTTCGGCTCAGGTCATCATCTCATGGTTTGAGTTTGAGCCTTGCATCAGGCTTTGTGTGACCACATGGAGCCTGCTTGGGATTCTCTCTCTCTCTCTCTCTCTCTCTCTCTCTCTCTCTCTGCCATTCCCTAACTCATGGGCACTCGCAAGCTCGCGCTCTCTCTCTCTCGCTCTCCTCAAAATAAATGAATAAACTTAAAAATTTTAATAAAAAAAGATTAACCAGAATGCAGCAGAGAGAAAAAAAGCCAGAAAATATAGAAGAAAGATTAAAATACCTGGAAGATAGACTGAGAAAGCTGACAAAGTCAAACATATATTTTATCATAGTTTCAGATGACAAGAATATGAAAAGGGTCGTTTTTGAAGAGATAATAACAGAATTTTCTAGAACTGAAAAAAGCAGTCTACAGATGCAAGAATCTCAAAAAATCCCAAATAGGACAAATAAAAAGAAATCCTACCCTAGACACGGCATACTGAACTGCAGAAAACCAAAGACAAAGAGAAAATCTTCAAAGCAGCAGAGAAAAACAAAGAGATTACCTTTACCTTCACAGGAGTGAGTGACACCACTGACTTCACAGTCTCAGTAGAGGCCTGGAAACTGGAAGGATGGCTTCACAGGCTGAAAGAAATTACCCCTAGAATTCTAAACCTGGAAAAAACATACAGTATTTAAAGAATCAAGGTAAAATAAAGACCTTTTCAGACAAACAAGAACTGCTCTTCACCCACAGACTCACACTAAGGGAAATTCTAGATGGGGATAGAGGTGACTGCCCTAAGTGACCTGGGTGGGGCCTGTGTGAAGCAGGACCCACAGTGAAGATACCGGCCAGCTTCAGATGCAGACACACCGGTATGTCGCTGTTTCTCGGTCTGCAGAATACAGAGAGAGGCAACACTAACAAATCAACAGAAGGAAAAAAATGAAAGAATAGAAGGGGACAGGCAACCCCAAATATAATTAATAATGCTCTAAGAATAGACTAAGTGTTATTCCTGTTGCAGCGATCTCTGAAACAGGGATTTCAGCCTGACCCAGATGTTCCCCTTTTGAAATATAAACTGTGCCTCTAATGTGATTCTCTGAAGCAGGAAGAGACACAAACCCATCCAGAACTCTGCTGGGAACCATTTTGTAATTTGAGAAACTACTCAAAATTACTTCATTTAGGACTAAAAATATACAAAGGTTAACAATTATTATCTCTGATATTTATAAATCATGACCTGTTCAGAAATAGTTTTCATTGAAAATTGTTTACTTTTTAAATAAACTATGCTGATGAACTAGCCAACTACAAAACGGGGGGTGATATACACACAAGCTTTGGCAACTTCAGATTATTTCTAGAAAAATGCACAAAAAAACTATTGAGTATGGTCACTTTTAGAAGAGGAAACTGGGAGAAGGCAGGCAGGCTGAGGAAATTTTACCATATGCTTTTTTGAAAATTGTGAATCTAACTTAAAAAATATATTAGAACATCTGATACTAACAATTTTATGGAAAGACAAAACTAAAACTAGCCAGAGCACCACTAAAAATAAAGTCAGTGGGTCTTGGTCTACCAAATAACAATCTTTACAAAGCTATAGTAATTAAGACTGCAGTGTAGGTGCTGGGATACAAAAATGACTAGTGGTACGGAAGGGAGGGCGCAGACAGGTGTGCTCATCCGGGAACACCTGATCTGTAACACAGCTGGCATCACAGGTCGGTGAAAAGAGTAATTTTGCAAAAATGGGTGGTTATGTATGTTTAAACATATATGAAAAAAATCAGTAAAGATCGATCCCTACCTTACACCATACAAAAGGGAGAATAGATTTTTGACCCAAACATAAAGATTTCTTAAGAATGAGAAAACACAACTATAAAGAAAAAGATTAAATAAATTATCATTTATTTAACTACATTAAAATTAAGGCCCTCTGTCAATCTGGGGCACAGAGATTGAGCATCTGGCTCTTGGTTTTGGCTCAGGTCATGATCTCATGGTTCACGGGTTCAAGCCCCAAGTCAGGCTTTGTGCTGACAGCGTGGAGCCTGTTTGGGATTCTCTCTGTCCCCCACCCTGACTCATTCTCTCTCAAAATAAATAAATTTATTAAAAAAAAAAAAATCCTTTAATCCAAAGATACCGTAAAGAGAAGGAAAAGGCAAGCCATAAACTGGAAGGAGGTATTTGCCACTCCTGAGTTATAGAGAACTTCTGTGGATTAAAAAGAAAACTCAACAGAAAGGTGGGGGGCGGGGTGAAATTTCATGGGAAGAGGAAACACAAATAGTTCCTAAACATATGAAATGATGGTCAAACTTGTCATGAAACAAAAATGTAAATTAAAATCACTATATCATCTCACACCTACTCTGTTGGAAAAAATTAAGGATTATAATATCAAATGCTGGTGAGGAAGTGGGACAAAGGGCTACGGTTATACCTGTAAATTTATTTCTTGGGAAAACTGTGACAGTAACCGGTAAAACTAAACATGCACATACCCTGTACCCACCAACTCCACCCCTGGCTTTACCCCTATAGAAATGTGTGTTTACATGTACTAAAAGACACATCGAAGAGTAAAGTAGCAGCACGGTTTGAAACAAAAAATTAGAAACTAAAATGTCCATTAATGGAAGAATATGATGGGAGTGTTATGACCATACATTACATATTAGAACATACTTATATTGTCTTATGTAGCAATGAAATATATCATTTAATAATTACATATCCCATATATTACATATCACAGAACTGAATGAGGTATCCTACAAAATGCCTGACAGTCCTCCTCAAAATTGTCAAGGTCATCAAAAACAAAATCTGAGAAACTCCCACAGCCTGAGAGCCTATGGACACAGGACAACTAAATGGAACTACTACTCTGCATGGGATCCTGGAACAGAAAAAGGGCATCAGATAAAAATTAGGAAAATGTGAATAAATTATGGACTTTTATTAACAATAATCTATCAATCCTGGTTCATTAATTGTAATTAATGTACCATACCAACACAAGGAGACTATGTGCAAGGTATATGGAAACTATGTACCTAAGAGTATTATTGTGGGGCGCCTGGATGGCTCAGTCAGTTAAGCATCCAACTTTGGCTCAGGTCATGATCTCACGGTTTGTGGGTTCAAGCCCCGCATCGGGCTCTGTGCTGACAGCTCAGAGCCTGGAGCCTGTTTTGGAATCTGTATCTCCCTCCCTCTCTGACCCTCCCCTGCTCACGCTGACTCCCTCTCTCTCTCTCATAATAAAAACATTAAAAAAAAAAGTATTATTGTACAGGTGAGAATAATTAGCTCACCATTTGCCCAAGGTTCACAGAATTCCCAGGGTGAGAAAATAAAGGAAATGTAAAAAAATTGAGAATGGTGGTCACATGACCTCTGGCAAGAGGAGCCAGTAGAGAGCAGGAGGGAGGGAAAGAACTGTGATCAGGTCTGAGTACACAGGGAGTTTCCGGGATTGTGAAGCGTTCAATTTCTTGTCCTGGGTGGAGTGTACATCTGTATTTTAGCAGTCATTCTTTAAGCACTACATGTTTTCATACACTTCTATATGTATGCTATACTTCACAAATACACATTTTTATTAAAAAGTTAAATAATTACCTTCCTGGCCCCCTGGGCAGGCTCTGGGCCCTGACACACTGGCAGAATTATTTTACAGGGGAGGTTGCTCTCCTGGACCTCCTTAGGAGTCTGTCTCCAAATGGCCTTGACCTTCAAAGTGGCTCCCCTTGGATTCCCCTAAAGTTGGGGGAAGCTGCCTTCCTCACCAATGCATTACTGGCTTGAGTATATGCCCACCATTCTGGGAAAAGCTTGGGGGCGGTCATCTCTGTCCCTTGCCGTCACATAGCACCAGGCTCAGCAAAAGCAACAGCATAGGAGTGGGAAGTGGCCTGGGCTTGCGAGGATGTTGGGAGTCAGCCTGTTTCAGCCTATTAAGGATGAGGCTTCGTTTGGGCACCAGCCAGGCTATAGGACACAGACGTCTCTCAGAACAGATCCCTGCTTGCTACCACTCCCACTCAGTTCCTGGACAAAATCCCCACTGTCTCAGGGGACTGACATGGGAGATGGGCTGGTGGGCCAAGCAGGCTGAGGTCATGGATGGAAGATGATCTTGCAGAATTAAATCTGTCAATGAGAGGGGCTCAGGGCAAATCTGTTAACTCAGCGCCAAAAGAAGTCCAATCTACAGGCCAGAGGGCAAGGCCCATGTCCACAAGGACACTGATCCCCAGTTTAGCTCGGGGAGGCTGTTGCCCTCTCAAATGTCCCACCCAGGCCTTGAGTGCTGACATTCCTGCCACAAAGCTCTGCACACCCAACAAAGGGAGATGGAAGCAGACACCCTCTCTTCCAAAGGAATGTGGAGCCACAGAGAGGCTAAGAGAGGTACCCATGGCCACCCATGGCTAATGACAGATTATGGACCTGAGGCTTCCACCTAGTGATGTAGAGGCTCTCCCTCTGAGAGGCTCAGTCCTCCTACTGGGGAGAGTAGGATTCCTCCAATGGGGCACAGAAGGAAGGATGGGGACTCAGGATACAAGTAGCCAGCAAACAACCCCACACACAATAAACTTCATCAGTCTTCTTCAGCCCTAAAGCAAGTTAGATCTGACCTTAATCCAGGAAACACTCCCCAGGCTAGAGCCAGGAAGAGCTGTCCTATGGGGGAAGAGGCTCCAAATCCCAATGGCCCAAGAAAGCAAAGGCAGACGCCTTGGCAGACATCACCAGAGTCCACCATAAAATCTCAACTCCAGTGAGGAAAAGCAAGGTGGCAGTTTCAGAGACTAGAGAGCTAACTTGAAGCCAATAAATGGACTGACCCCCTCGGGAGAGGTAGGATGGCCAGAGAACACCATAGGGCCAGCCTTGGCTTACAGATTTACTGAACAAAGAGAGGACCAGCCAACCAGACCCCTTAAAAATTCCACAAGATTAAACACTATCACTCCAACATCCCCCTCCTGGGAATTTACCCAAAGAAGGAAAAAGCTGTGAGCACAAAGGAGGTCACCAGAGGATTGTTTATAAAGAGACAGACACTGGAAGATTTAAGTGACCAACATGATGATGTTGCCCTGGACTGTCTGTCTGGCAATCTTTAAATGCAGCAAGGCTGAGGACCTTAGTCCATTTTCTCTTTATGCCTCAGGGGCATAACAGATGTGCTAACATAAGCAAAGGGCCTGCCTTGTGGCTTAGCCCAGATGATCACTCAAATACAGCTCAAGCAAATAGAAATGATGGAGTATGTATCACATCACATCTAAAACTGGGAAAAGAAAAAAAAAAAAAACCACTTGACACTGGTACTGGTGAGTGTGCAGGAAACAAACACCCCCACCTACTGCAGAGCAATCTGACAGCGTCCATCAAAGCCTGAAATGCACATACTCTGAGACCCAAAGACCCAGAAATTACAAAGAACTTGACCTGTTTGTCTTTGGAATATTATGCCAAAGCATGTTCACGACAGTGCAGACTATAATAATTATATACAGAACTGGAAACAAGTGTCCACCAACAGCAGAAGAATTACAGAAAACTGTTCCATCCGCAGAATGAAATTCTGTGGAACTGTCAAATAAGGAACAGCACACTGACACCACTGGCAGGAATTTCTCAGGAGTGATAGCATGACCACTTCACTGTAACTTTCATATACACAGATCATTAAGTAAAAGTTCAAAACTGTTTTCCTATGGTAGTACTAGAACATTTATTTCGTAGAGAGACTGGGATTCAGTAGAGATTGGAAAGTGAGATTTTTAATTTTATACCTTTGAACTTTCTAATGTGTACATTTATATAACACATATAATTACAAATACATATTTTAACGGGGCATCTAGATGACAGGACTACAGGCCATTTCTTTACTGCTGTTAGTTGTATACATATACGTGTAAAAGTATATATATGATTTTGTATATATACATAATTGCATATATATGTATGTATGTAACTCTCTAAATACATATATATAAATAAAACTTACCATCTTCACCATTTTTCAGTGTGGTGGCAACAAGTATATTCATTCATATTGTTGTGCAAGCCATCTCCAGAACCTTTTAAACATTCTAAATGGAAACCTCTCCCTGTTAAAACACGAATCCCCTATTCCCCCTCCTCCTTGCAGCCTCTAGTAACCAACATTCTACTGCATCTCTATGAATTTTGGCTCCTCCAGGGACCTTACTTAAGTGGAATTAAACAGCATGTCTTTTTGTGAGTGGCTTGTTTTGCTTAGCATGTCCTCAAGGTTCATCCACGTTGTATCATGTGATAGGATTTCCTTCCTAAGGCTGAATCACATTCCACTGCATATGTACACTGCATTTTGCATATCCATTCATCTAACAAAATACACTTGGGTTATTTCCACCTTTTGGCCATTGTGAATAATGCTGCTATGAACACGGGTGTGCAAGTATCTGTTGAAGATCCTGCTTCTTTTGGCTACGTACCCAGAAGTGGAATTGCTGGATTATATGGTAATTGTTTAAACTTTTGAAGAACTGCCAGACTGTTTTCCACAGTGGCTGTGTCATTTTACTTTCCTGCTAGCAATGCATGAGGGTGCTTATTTTTAAACTGTTTTCTTTTAATGGCTGCGAAGGAGACCAACTTGTAGGCTTCTGGCTTGTTCCTAGTGTTGCTGATACTGTGTGGTTTGTGAAATAAGTGACATGTTCTGTGTTGCCAACAACTGACTTCTTCCACAGCAATGAAAAACCCCACACACCTAGTAGTGCAGCCCGAGCAGCTCAAAAGCATCTAGACAACAGAAACCTGCCGTTTTGTGCCCCAAGAGGGAATGTGGGAGCTGGTGCACACACACCCCCAGCCCGCCCCACCATCAACTGCCCCTGGGCAGAGAGAAGTGGAAAACCTTAGTGAGGCACTTACCTCAATGGGCCCTCCAAGTGCCAGGGATCCCTGGCTGGCCTGGCTATGGCCATGGTCCCCAGAGGACACGGTGAGGTGCTTGTTGAGTTAGGCCTGTCTGTAGCCAACAGAGAATGCAGTCACCACACAGTAGGCAGTGCCTGTGATGTCAGGGCTGGCCAAGCAGGTCTAGGCACGACCTCCAAAGACCTGGTCAGGCAGTTGTACAGCAAGGCCCCCACAGGCCTTCTGAGGTTCAGCCTACAGCTTCTGGGACCCTCAAATCCCCACCCTCCAGTTTCTGAACATTTGGACCATGGAATACCTGCATCAGAATAGTAAATCAGAGTGGGAATGATTGAAGATGCAGACTCCTGGGCCTGGGCTCTGGCTTTGAATTCAGGTTTGATGCTGTGCCTGGTAATTTGCATCACTGAGAAGCATGTTCAAATTTGAGAATCACAGATTTGGATAAAAGCCGTTCTCATTCTGAGGAAGAACTCCTTGGCAAGAGTGTGGATCCCAAATTAAAGCTGGCAAGGAGAGCTCCTGAGAAGCTCCTAGCATCAGCCCTGTAGGACCCATATCTGCCAGGTCCCTGGCACATAGCAAGAGTTTGGATTGTTGAGAGTCCAAGCCAAAGGGCAGGGAGCACCCTTCCTTAGGACCCTGCCTCCCCACTTAGCTGTGCGATCTCCAGGAAAAAAAAAGAATGCTTTGGAGTGATCCCAACAGTCCCTAATTCCCCAGGGGAAGACTGGCAGTATGGCATTTACCCTGATAATGGTAATGGGATACACAATGGGCACCATACTCAACTCCTTGTGAGCTTATTTAGTCTGCAACCCAGAAGATATGGGAGCCCAGGCCACAGAACCTAACTACTTGGCTCCTGACCTGCAGCTCTGACAATGGGGGAGTAGGGACTTTTACAAGGCAGCCTGATTCCACACCAGTGCTATGAACAAGCTGGAAGCACTTGGGGTGAAAGCACAGGATCAGTTAAAACTTTCCTCTCCTTATTGGTGTGTGAAACTCCAGACACCAGAAGGTCTGTGGTGACTGTAAGCACTTGGGAGGCCATCACTTGTCAAGATGTTTCATCTCCTGGAAGGTGATTCAACGGGACAACCAGAGCACTGGGCAGCCTGATTCTGCCCCTGCTTCCTGGAGCTCCCTGCCCTCATAGGATTTTTTTTGTAAGACCAAGTGATAGCAGCTATGCCAGGTGAGATCTTCAAGTCACACTCCTCCTGTTCTTTGATGTGAACCAAGGTTTTCAATCCCATATCGGGTACTCTCAAAATATAGCTTCAATCGCCTTTTCTAACCTGGTTGTGACGCTGAAACGGTCAGGGTAGAACTGCTGGAGCTGCAGGTGGGAGGGGCCGGATGGATCCAGCCCAGAGTGCTGGTGGGATGGAGGTGCCAGGGATGTTCCAGGGACTCCTAGCAGAGCTGAGGACCAGCCCAGAAGAGAGGAATATGCTGGTGCTGACTGAAGATAATGTGCAGGGCCTGGGCTCTGAGGCACATCCTGACCCCCTGGGAACCTCAGGGGGAACAGTGACAAGCCTGACATGCAGAAACATGTAGGCTGGGTGTGGCCGGCCTTCTTCACCCAGCCAGGGGAACGGCAAAGAGGTTTCACCTTTTCTCCCAATGCACAGACTGGTTAACAGCTGCTAAGAGGCAAGGCGAAGGCCGTGAAGCTACGTCCAGAGCAAGCACTGAGGCTAGGAAGCAGTGCCTTCTCAGGGCAGCACGCTCACCCGGAACAACCCCAACTGCTGGCTGGGCTCTTCAGAACTGCTTGATCAATTGGTGCTGCCCAGGCTTTGAGTCTCATACCAAAAGATATTTGAACTTTTTTGCCCTTGTATTTATCAGATGTTCTGAGCTTCTAAACTACTGTACACTTTCATGGTTTTTACACTTTAAGACAGAACTTTCCATTTACATCAAAATCACCAATTCTAATTCTGTTTTAGTGAGAATTTGGGGTTAGCGGTGCCATTCTCCCCACCTTCACCTCCAAGTTAAGGATATAGTGAAAAGCACGGCATCTGAAGAAACAAAGGTGAAGACAGTAAGCGAACTCTCCCAGCACCAAGCCCAGGGAAGGCGCCCCCTGCTGACCCCATGATAGAATGCTGAAACCAAACACTGACTTTAGTGCTTCTGATAGAACTGGGAAGAACCAGTCTAAAATCAGGCCAAAGACTCACCCCCAGGGGAATTTAACCAATCAAAAATGCAAATAGATGAATCAGCTCAATGTTACCTGAAGTTCCCAACCCTCCTGGCTCCCAACACTCTGGGAAGAAAGGGAGTGTATTCATGGCAAATAATTCTGGGGCTGAATCAATGCACTGTGAGAGACCAACAAAAGGAAGAATCTATAAAGGGCTTCCATTCTGATCAACCCAACACCATTACTGTACAAAAAACAGTTTTATTAGTTAATTACCCCAGGTGTGCCTCCGGTCATGCTCTAAGTCACACCTGTTTCTCAGATCCGGCATGGGCAAGTTACCAGATTAGCAAATAGGAAAATTGTTCTGCAAAATAGCAACTGTCAGCTTAAGGCATTACTAACATTGCAGAAGGAAGCAAAGTTACTAGGGAAGTTTGGACAGCTCAGGACGATGATTTCCGGGACAGGAAACCGCCTCTGAAAGGGCCAGCCCATGCTGCTGTCTGACATGGGAGAGGACACTTTTGCTCTGGGTGACAGATCACTCCTTTAAACTCACCCACAATGTCACAGACAAAACACTGTCTATTCCTCAAGCTTTCAGACTTAGAAATTAGTTATATAAAAAGCTCTCGGTCCCAGAAGCCCTGGCACATCTGCAGGCCTCCCAGAGCTCACTCGATCCTCCCTGGCTGGAGCAGGGGAGGACAGAGATAGATGGAAGGTTGATCAGGCTCAGTTTTTAAAAATGAATTCACTACTAGAAATACGGAGCAAGGGGCAGAGACCCCTGCTGCAATTACATGCGGAATCAATGTCCTCCCAGAGAGCGGGCTCCTCCGGGCTCCTTCAGTCCACGGAAGTGCTCAGAGCAGGGCAGGCCAGTGTGGCCACAGAGCTGCCGCCTGCCTCACTGCATGCCGAACCACTGCTCCTGGTCAGCCCACTGGGCCGCCTCACTGTCGCTGCCCTCCAGGTCCCCTTCTTCCCCACTCCCTTCCATGTCGTCCACATCCTCCTCCTGAGTGGCATCCGTGGGACTCTCCTCCTTCTCCATCTTCTGCATCCCCTCTAGAGACTTCTGGTCATTGGGGTCCAAACTAGGGGACAACAAAACAAAGGAGAGGCCTGAATCTCTGCCTTGCTTCTTGCTGGCTGATGCGTCATCTCTCTGGCACGGCAGTGAAATGACCACCCAGTCACAGAGAAACTGCTAACGCCTGGCCTCTCCAAACAACTCTGGTTCCACAGGCAGGATCGAGGGAGTCCACCACTAGAAGTGAAAAAAGGCGTCTTGTCCTAATTTTTAGAATTCTCAATTTGAGTTTTTCTCCACGTATTTCTTAAACATTATTAGCCCAGCATTCTGCTAGAGGAAGATACTAGATAACACAAATGAAAAAGCAGCAAACCACCGTTAACAGAAAAATTCAAATGTAATTTCTTAACAGTATCAGATTTTTAAGCTACAAAGTTACAAAAAATACTTATTTTTCTGTGAGTAAAGTTGTTTCATGTTCTTCTGACATAATTAACCATATCAGTATTTCAGTAGTCAATCAAATCATCATGCTTACCATGAAACGGATTTGTCAACTCCTAGGTTAGACCCCAGGACCCAAAGCTACACCCGCCCCTAGGCATTCAAGTTTAGCAGCTGAGTCATTACGCATGTCAAAACCCCCAAAGTTCAGAGGCTCCAGAACATTTATTTACTTGACTTCTAAGCAATTCTTCCTCTTGCCTTTGTGATTACCACCAAGGCCAGCAGGTGTCCAATCTCTAGCAAATCCCACCTCTAATGAGTCTTGTTCCTACTTATATAACTGTAGATTGATTTGTCACCTCTTCTCTGAAAACTTCCATACAGCTCTCACCCACACTCAGGGCTCCCAGCCCTGTGGGCTCCCACCTTTCCTTCTAGAGACTGCTATGAAAGCACTTAACATGTGGCACCGATCAGTCTGCACGCCTGAGACCGAGAGCTCCCGGAATTGCAGCATACCCAGTGGTTACTGAGATGCCAGGCACATGAGTGGTGCTCAACTGCTGAACAAATGGATATGATCAGACTCAATTAAAAGACAGGCCTTCACCAAACTTTATAGACACAGAGACAACCCTCAAAGAAATCACTTCTATGTTAAATAGTAAGAATACCACTATTTATTTAATATTTACTATGTACCAGGCACAGCACTAGGAGCTTTACAAGGAATAATAATTTAATCCTCATTTAATCATGTAATACCTAATAAGGTAGATATAGACAAGGAAATCTGTCAGTAACTTGCCCAAGATAACAGGTGGTGAAGGTAGTATTCAAACTTCAGAGCTTAAGTTCTTAACTACTACAGTAGGTAGAAACATGGGAAAGTACTTACAATACTTTGATTTGAAAAAGCAGAATATAAAATATATAATAACTACATATACCCTATAAAAATATGTTTATGCATGGGCAAGGCCAGGAAGATGATCTACACAAATGAAAACAGATGATATAGTGGTGTGGGCTGGTTAGGAGTGAAAACAGTTCTTTAATGTTGCTAATATGTTATGAAATTATTTTTTTTAGAAGTTATGAACTCACAAATAACTCTTCTACCATTACTATCATTACTCTGTTTTCAACCATGGGCACAAAAGTGTGTGTGTTTCCAGAACAACTGTTACATAGTTCCCTGCCTCCTCTACCCCTCATTGACCTTCCCCCCATGGGAGGCTAAGTGCCTACCTTAGTGCTATACTATATTGGTCCATTGCTTCCTGATACTCATTGACAGCTACAAGGAAATCTCCTAGGATCCGATGTAGGACACAGTCACTCTGATTAGCTAGTGCGTTCCTCAGCAAAGCAATTCCATCTTCATATTTCTGTTCTCTGCCTGAAAAGAAAAAGACCCTCATTTTCCTACTTACACAACATTTTGAAAATATACTCCCATCTCAAATCATATACACAAAACCACAACAATGATCACAATCCAACAATTTGTAAATGTCTTTAAGAGAACAGTGCTGTGGCAGGAAATAAGAACAAGCTCATACGAATTCCTCTATTAGGAAACGTACAGCCTGAGTTCTGATTTTGAAAAATATACTCTTAACCTAAGTTCAAATAAAAGGCTAAAATGCATTTTATTTGCCAAACTAGCCCAAACCCAAGACTTTATCACACACTAGGACAAAAAAAACAAAAAAAAAAACCCAAAGCTAAAAGGAAAAGTCCTAAGCAAATCCAGATGGGTCAAAAGAGTTCAAGCTGGCTAAAACCAGTTATATTCAGCCCAACCTAGTTCAGGACAACCAAAAACAGATCAAAATAAGCTGAACAGGTACCAACCAAGTATAGCTGGTTTGAGCCACTAAAAAGTCAGTCACTGCCAATCCAAACTGGTTTAAGCCAGCTACATTTGGTTGTGCTAAATAAAAACTGAATTCACGTGGACTCAAACCTACTGTTAAAAGCATACATCTGCCTGGTCATCTGTAACCAGCTGGGACCAGAGAATCCAAATGAGATCAGGTTTTATATAATTAACGACAAAAGGGAAATAAGATACACTTACTAAGTAGTTCTGCTTTTTTCACCACAGCCTTAATGTAATCCGGCCTTTGGGTCAGGGCTTTATCTAATAAAGTTTTGGCTTTCTCCTGTGTCACTGGGTCTTCAAGACAAACAGTGGCTAAAAGAGTAAGGGTCTGTGCATTTGCTCCTAGAGTTTTGTAAACGTTGTTAGCCATTACCATTGCTTCACGAATACTGTTGGAAGCTAAATAACATTCAATGAGACCTGAAAAAATAAAACAGAAAGCTCAACCACATTACAATTCCAAGCAATGGTTCCACTCTGACAGTCTTCCAAATTGCAAACCTTCAGAGTTTCAGACAAAGGGCAGGCCAGGGGAAAACGCTAATGATGAGATCAGACTGGAGAGTATGCTGATGGAATAACAAGTGCTCTTCCCCAGAGCACTTGAGGGATGTGGAAAAAGGCTGAATGCACTGCAAAGGCACCTTTAGTTAGCAAAGGAAACAAACAGACATAAGTAAACTGAAGCATAGGGCAGCCCAGCTGAATGTTAGAGGAACAAACATGACCCTAATCATTACCTGAAACAGAGATGACGCGGACAACAAAACCCAAGGTTCCACTGCCCCTTAATGAGCTCTTAATTTTCAGCTGTGTTCAGTCACCTTCAGTCCTAGGCTTACCTGGGAGAGCTTCTACAGTTCCAAGTGAATGCCTAATTCTACAAAACTACTAGTTTGGCATAGTTTTCTACTAATGGACCTAGGGAGCAACCTAAAGAGAAAGGACAACTTTTCATTTGAAACATAAAAGTTATCTCAAAACACATTTGCTAAGAGTTTCCCTAACCTAGATGGAAATAACTTAAGCAGATGGACCAAATACACAAAGACTGGCAGCTCCTGCCTCTTATCATACCCACCACAAGATGCCCTACGGGGACACTTCAAGCAGAGTCAACTCTCAACTCTTCTTGCCAAGAACTTGAGAGCAGAGGAAGTACTTTTTGACGCAAAGCACTCATCAAAACAGAAAAACAGTTTAAACCCCAAACCCACACATCCCTGGCAGATTTCTCTGCATACTCCTCCACCCTAGAACCATTTATAATATTTGTGCACATTCTACCATACACTATGGTTACTTAACCAGAAATTACCTAACTCTTCAGGTCAATGCGTTAGATTCCGAACACAGCTGTTTGCAACTACTTATTGAGTAGTTTTATTTCCCTGCTAAAGCCTCCAATGGATTCAGAAGGAAATGGAAAGAACGTGCTTCACTAATCCAGTGCCTCCGCCAATAAAGGAAGCTCGGCTGGAGGTTGGAAGCAGCACTGGACAACATAATCAGTAAACCTGATTCAAAACTCCAAATGGTAGCTTGAGCGCAGGGAACCCACAAATCTGGCCTGCAGAAGGTCCTCCACCCCCAGTGACTCTGGCCATCCCCTATCCAAACATTGTGGAGTTCGTTATTCAACTGCATTCCTAGGCTCTTGTGAAATAGGCATGCAGCAGAAAGGAACTAGCGTGACAAAAGCAGCTGAGAGGCTGGGGAAGTTAGTTTCAGAATCAAAAATTTTAAACTGGAACCAAAAGCTTAGTTTACTGCGGATGCTTTAAGAATAAATCCACAATAGGCATAGCTCTCTGAATATCTAAGCAGATTTGTTCTTTACCCCAACTTCCAAATTTTCTTTCTCAAATCTAAAACTCCTCTTCCTGTTAAGAGCAAATCACTCCTAGACTCCGGGGTTTATTTTTAAATTCTTATAAAAATATGCTTTTGGAGGAACTGCATCTTGTAAGATCTATTTTAACATCTGTGACTGAGTCACCAAACGTTGCTGAAACTGGCACAACTCCTTTGAACTCCTAGGGTCAGTTCACATGTACTTAAAATAGTGCGTAACAAAACAAAGTTTGACCCTGATCGTGCCCACTCAGGAGGTCACAATGAACAGACTAGTTCCCACAACCAACACTGTCATATGGATATGGAGTTACCCCATGAGTAATATTTCTGGCCCGAGGTAAGACAACTGTTAAAAAAGACACAACCAAGCGATCTAGCATAGTGCCAGCACAGAGATTCACATTAAGGAGTGGGCCATGTTTGAGAAACAATCAGAAATAGGAGGAAAAAACCTACCCCAATTACATCCTCACCAAAAAACAGAAAGAATGGGAAAAAAAATTCTGAAGTTCCTGTGAAAGCCCTAAATGCCTAAAGTAGTGATTCCCAAACTTATCTGCATGTAGGGATTACCTGGGATCTTCAAAAAAAAATAATTCTGGTGCTTATGTCCGAACCACAATATTCTGATTTAGGCTGTACTGAAGTGACCTGGAATCAGGATTTTTAAAAGTACCCCCAGGGAACTCTAACGTACAAAAGGGTTTGGGAACTGCTGGCCTAACAAAACCTTCCATCCCAGTGCTCATGCCACACACTATTCATCTATATTTTTCACCTTACCTTCATAACAATCTAAGCGACAAGGTGCAAGCCGTATAGCCTCCCGAAAGTGGATTATTGCTTCTTGGACTCTGCCCATGTTTCTAAGTGCTGCTCCCTTAAGTAGCAAAGCTTGAACGCTATTACTATTCAGCTGAATGGCCTTGGCTCCTAAATAGAGAGCCCGAGAGTAGCGTTTGCTATAAAAGCTATGACACCTGGAGAAAAAAAACAACAACAACCAATGTTACCGAAGAGAAAATGGTAAAGAAATTTCATCTAAAAACCAAACAGAAGGCCCTCTACATGATCCTTATTACAAACCATTACAGCTTTAACCTAAGATATTGGGGAAGGGAGGGGGACACACACACAAAAAAACCCCACCTATTTTCATTATTTCAATTTTACTTATTTATTTGGGAGGGGGCAGGGAGAAAGGAAGAATATTTTAAGCAGGATCCACACCCATTACGGACCCTGACACAGAGCTTGATCTTGCCACTCTGAGATCATGAGCTAGGCCTAAATCAAGAGTCAGACGCTCAACAAACTCTTGATATGGAAGAAAAAATTATAGAAAAGAATCTGGTATCTGGATATGTTAACAGGTGAGAGATAGAGAATTTGTAAAGCCATGGTAAATAACAAACCAGCAGCTCCTGACCTGTTCACTGATGGCTTCCAGTGCTGAGCATGATGCACAGTCTCAGTTGATACCTAACCCATGAAAATCCTTATTTTCCAAATGAGAAAAGAGATTTGGAGAGGTAACTAATATATCCAAAGTCAAAGGCCTTGATCTGAATCTAAGTCTGATTATCTCAAAATCTATATTCTATTTGGGAGGCACCACAATTTCCAAAAGATGTCCTGAAAACCAGAGAAAAGAGAATGCATAAACATACCCAGAGACTACCCAGGGTTCTGCATGTTGATCAGAAATATTGAAAAGGCGGCAGCCAAGGTTCTCCACATCTTCTAGCCGCCCTTCTCTTGCCAGGAGGTAGCCATATACATCCATTCCTAGAAAGGAAGAAGCTTTTTTAAAAAGCAGCTCCTTTATTAAGGAGCAGCAGCCTTCATTAGAGCCCCCACTAAGGCCCCAGTTCCAGATGGGTCTGAGCCCTTTCCACCATCATGAGCTCCTCCCACCAGCATTCCCAGTTTCCTCCAGAACAATTATTAAAAAGACAAAACACACCCAAAAAGTTTAAAAACCAAAGGAGAAGAGGCCACACCTGGGTGGCTCAGCTGGTTAAGTGTCCAACTCTTGATTCCAGCTCAGGTCATGATCTCACAGCTTGTGAGTTGGAGCCTACCATCAGGCTCTGTGCTGATGGTGCAGAGCCTGCTTGGAATTCTCTCTCCCTGCCCTTCGCACGTTTCCCCCACCCCCGCCCCACCCCTGCTCACTCTCTCAAAATAAACAAACAAGTAAGCAAGCAAGCAAAGGAGTAAAGGAAGTACACCACAATTTGAAAGCCTATTATTTTGGGGTACTGTTCATCCCTACAACCTGTGGCATGATATATAGCTATCCAAACTCATATTCAGAAAAGGCCCAAAAAAGGCATGAAGTAAGTTCTCTTTTCCAAGAGGCCTAGGCATAATCAAGAGTACAAACTTAACATGCCAGGTAGTCTCAGAAAAAGTTAGCCTATTCCAGGAAAAGCATCTAGTTCTTTCTGGAGCCCAGTTGATTTAAGATCACCCCACTCCCTGCTTATTCCCACTCATGTTCTATAAAAAGGGTCCCATGCTTGCTGTCACCCATCTCTTACCACCATCACCCCCATCCCTTATCCCTTCAGACTCCCAGGAAAATGCCTCTTATGTTAAGATCACTACAGCATTCCTGCTGACCCCCAAACTCGGGCCTGAAGTTTCAACTCCAAGCTGCCAACTACTGCCAGACTAGTATTTCTAACACACCATTTTTATCATGGGCATAGGCAGCTCAGAGGAGAGAAATAAGCACTGATCAGGAGGGAGACCAAAGGCAAATGAATTCATCTTTCTGGATCTGTTTCCTCATCTTCCTGCTCTGTTGTTTTCATGGGTTAAGAGTCAACAGAAGTAACTATTTTCACAAGGCCATTATTTTTCTGATGGCCTCTTTTGGGACTTTACAAGCAGACTTCAGCCTATCCGTCAGACATTATTTCCCACTACCCATCACTTGCTGCCAGTCACTGGACACTCATCCTTTGGAAGTCCCTATGGCTCACTCCTTCAACTATAATCTTTCAGATCAATGATTTTTTGTTGTTCATTCCTAATCACTTCCCTTTCTTAATGTCTGTTCATTTACTCCCTTTTGACTATAGTAAGGACACAGTGAAGCTACATTCCCTAAAAGGACAGTATGGTTTTGGGGATGTCATCCAAATTCCCAGTCAGGCACAACATAAATTTATAAATTATAAGGAAGGGATATCACCCCTCCCAAAAGAAAAAGAGCCAAATAATGATCTGTCTGGAGACGACACTTGAAATCAAGCAAAAACAACTGCTCAAAATGAATTACCCAAGTGTTAGAGACATGTGTCAGGACCTTAAAAAAGGTAAAAGGCTGCTGTAATAAGTTCCACAAATTATTTATATGAAAAATGGTATCAGAAGACCATGCCATATTTTCTTTCTTTTCTGATCCTCCCCTCTATAGCCACTTTCACCCTGCCTCAAGAATTACTTACCTTTTAACTAAAGCATTTAAAAAAAGAAAAAAGAAAAAAAGGGGCGCCTGGGTGGCTCAGTCAGTTAAGCGTCCGACTCTGGCTCAGGTCATGATCTCACAGTGATCTCAAGCCCCGCGTCAATCTGGAGCCTGTTTCAGATTCTGTATCTCCCTCTCTCTGACCCTCCCCTGCTCATGCTATCTCTCTTTCAGAAATAAATAAAACATTAAAAAAAAAAAAAAATAATTACTTACCTTTTATTAGATAAGGATCCAACATCTGTGCCTGTTCAAACTTGAGGACAGAGTTTTTATTGTCTCCAGCTCTGAAGTACAGATCTGCTAAGCTTCCCAGAAGGTCCACGTTATCTCGCAATAAGGACTTTTTCTCTAGTGAACTTTAAAATATTAAACATTGACCCTTAACATCTATTATGACTCCTCTTAGTTGCTGAATCTGGGTGACAGGCATAAAATACTATTTTCTTTTGTGTATATATGACATTTTTCATAATAAAAACTTTTAAAACAAACCATATACACTAGATTTTCTCATTCTGAGCTTACGGTTTAAAGAACATTATGTTGGATAAGAAAGCCAATATTCAGAATGAGCAGAAATCTGTCTCACTACCAAGAAAGAACTTTTTGGTTACAGGTTTTCAGAGGACCACATGGTGTTAAATGTAATGTCATTCACAAGTGAGTGCTACTTAGTACTCAACCAAATGATTTCATGTAACACTAGACCCAGTCTCTTGTCCTTAGACTTTACTTACTTAACTAGAAAGAAAAGCTCACTCCTAAAGATACAACCCAAGTCAGATGCTGCAATCTATGCTCCTGGGGTGTCCAAAACGATGTTTGTCCAGATTTAAGCAAGACACACTAAGGCAGTCTGCTTTGCAAAGGTTGCCACTTTTGCCAATACAGAGCTGAACCTGGTCAAAGTTTACATTTAACAAGTCCTCAGAGCAGAGATTCTTACCCTTAAGTACGTTAACAGACTAAGAAAACCTGAGGACAACAGGCTACAACACCAAGCGATAAGCATCCTATTTCTATTTTGCTAATTTACATACATCAGATCTCCATACAAGCAAAGGGCCTCAAGAAAACTGAATTAACTTTGTAGCTCTCACCAGATGGTATTGATTGCTCTCGAGTTGTCACCAGTGTGCACAAAAGCATATGCTTTGATCCACACAGAGAGCCAATCCAAGTTAGGCACAGTCTGGATCACATTCATTGTCATCGATGCCACCTCTGCACCTTTTACAGAAAGGGACAGCAAACCTAATCCAACAGAAAACAGGAGAAGTAAGGTAAGGCATAGCACTCCTCTTCTGCAATGCAAGAAGTAATAGGCTACCCTTTCCATGGACTCCAAGGTACCCTTACCCTATTCTAAGCAAAACACAAATGGCAAAACAGTGATAATTTAATATTTCTTGATATGTGAAAAATACATGACAACAGTAATCTACTGGATCCCTCTCTGGAAGTTAGGCATGGGCAAATTTTAATGTAGTTCTCAAGACTGAGAACTACCATCTCAGAGTAAATACTCCATAGAAATAAGCTGAGAATGGGGCGCCTGGGTGGCTTAGTCGGTTAAGCATCCGACTTTCGCTTAGGTCATGATCTCGCGGTTCGTGGGTTCGGGCCCCGCGTCGGGCTCTGTGCTGACTGCGGGCTCAGAGCCTGGAGCCTATTTCAGAGTCTGTGTCTCCCTCTCTCTCTGACCCTCCTCTGTTCACGCTGTCTCTCTCTCTCTCCTAGAAATAAATAAAAATATTTAAAAAAAAAAAAAAAAGAAAAAGAAATAAGCTGAGAATGATCTGTACCTAGAATGGCATCAAGGGCTAATGGGCACTGCCTCAGCACTTCCTTATAGCTGGTGACTGAAGGGCGCTCCTGACCAGCCTTCTTGTACAGATTTGCCAGCATCATGTTTATCTGTAATAAACAAAAACACGAGACAGTAAGATAAGCGTATATTGCAAAGAAAATATCTCACCACCAATTAAGTCCTGATTTTTTATCAGGACTATTCTACTTTTTATTGGAAAATCTACTAATCTACTTTTTACTGGGAAATCTACCCATAGCTCTGTGGAAATAAACAAAGACCAATCCCATTCTTTAAACCAAAGAGGAAATTACTACCTTTGCTTTTCCTATGTCCTCCCATTTCTATGAGGAAAGTCAAATTCCTCTCACTTACCCAAACAAAAGGTCCAGTAATATCTAGACCAAAGATACTGCCTCTAGAAACGGGAGTAATATTTATTTGAGACATGTTACAGAAATCTAATTACCTTGATTCTTTCTTGATCTTTAGAAGATGAACTACCTTAGAAGTGCTCAAGTTTACATACTTTAAATGCAATTAATATCAAGGCATAAGAAAGAGAGGAATTCTTAACATAGTTTGTTAAGAAATACCAGATGAATTTTCCCCAAAAAGGAAATGACAGACAGAGTTACATACTTGGCTTCTGACAGTTATTCTAGCAGCTAGACTCTAGCCTTTCTAACACTTAAAGCTTGGACCTATAGGTACTATCTGATTCATCAAAGTAATGCTACAGAAGTCAAACTCTAAATGACCTCTAGAGGTGACAGTAACCCAGAGGTTAGCAACATCACTTAAATCCAGTAAATGCATTTTTAGCACAATTCAAACATTTAACTCAGTTCTATTAAAATAACGCTTAAAAACACAACAAGGAAAATTTGAGAAAACCTAAAAGTTCCAAAGAACATAGAAGTTACAGGGAAAAGTAAATGATCTTCTTAATAGTACAGGGAGAAAAAGAGAACATTCCAATTTGAAATTAACAGATCTTAAACACAGCAATTTTTGCTACATCATTAACCTAAGGAAGCAGTCAACATGAAGACACAAAAGAAAAAAAGCCAATCCCCAATCTCTTCGGTTATTTGTAGCCTGGTACGCCAGATATTTACTCAAAAGAGTGGCTCTGAAGATGAAGAACATCTGTTTCAATTATATTAATCCATACTGATGATTCAAACAATGAAATAATGAAATACTAGAAATAAAACTTTATTTGGCCTCAGCTTTTCCATTTTAGGCTATGTTGAAAATGCAAAAGAAAATACTTAAAGGAAAACTCCAGTATTGGTGTCAATACTTGAAAAGAATAAAAGGTTAAATTTAAGATCCTTTCTTGACTGCTTGTTATTAACAAACTATGACCAACAGATCATCTGTCTCAACAAATATGAAAATTCCCTTTAAACTACCTGTCACTTCAAAAGAATGAGTTTTAAGTACTATCTATGAGAAAGTCATTTCTTTTTAAAGCGGATCCTTACTTGAGAACATCACAAAGCCACATACCACCAGTTATAAACGCAAGCAGTCATCATTTTCTAAAAACTGATTGAGAAATTTTATGTTGATAGGTTTACTTTTAAAAGTTGAAGATTTACCAAGTTCTAATAATCTCACACTGGAATTTTCCTTTAAAATGTGAAGAAATGTGTGGTGGTGTTTACCATACATTAACAGACGTTCATTTAGACGTATTTTGACTCACTTCCTTGTCCTTTACACAGACTGAGAAGCCAGTTAACTCCCTAACGGACAAGAAAGAAAAACTGTAAATATTATAGGTTTATGTTTGAGGCATACATCTTTGTTTGTTCCTGGCTACAACAGCTCTACAGAATGAAGGATATGTACTCCTAACAAATGTGGGTTCCTTTAGTCCCTCTTAAAATGATGTTGGATACCACAAAGCTGATCTTATTTGCCATTACTCATTTTCAAAAAATGTCCCCACCCTCAAGTCATTAAGGAGGCAAATATGGTACATTTCCAATAAAATAGGAAACAGGTATCATTCAAAGTTTATAATCAAAATGGTATCTTCCAAAAGAAAGACACTCCTCACAAAGGCAAAAAAAATTATACTTGGAATAAGACTGCATAGGGTATCAGAAAACAGTTTAGCATATAGTATCGAAGCTTATTATGAAACAGATTATTCTAAAACATGCTTCCAAATATTTTTAATAGCAGCCACTACCGTAAAATAAACTGGGGTAATAGCTTAGTTTTAAAAAACTCAGAAAATAGTAAATCCTCACTGAGGAGATATATAAACACGTTATCAAATTTGACTGGTTACTTTTAAAACTCAGCAACACTTAGGAGAAAAAACACCAAATACACCACCGCTTAGATTCCTTTTTTTTTTAAGGGCAGGAGGAAGTACACAGGCATCTTACATATAAAATTCCTTATCATTAAGCACAAGCTGCACAGAACAGTTCTTCAATGAAGTGAGGAAGGCAGGTGACATGAGAATACATGGTAGAATATTAACCACTGATGTGAATTCAATACTAAGAGCAAAGATTCTCATTGTTCCCCTAAACGGGACTTCAAAAAACCCTGTAATCAAAGATGCCCAATATAAACTTCTTACAGAATAGTACTTTAAAAAGTATTCTTTCATATATTAACTTATTGTTCCAAAAGTTAGCAGAGGAAAGTATTATTAATCTCATTTTATAAATGAAAAAAAGTACAAATTGGTAACTTTCCCAAGTTCATACTACACAGTTCACAGCTTGTATGCCTTAAACTCAGACAAGATCTTTTGATTTCAGTTGGTGTTCTACTCATATGTTACCAAATCAAACACAAATATAAATTTCACATACAAATAAATACATAATGATCTTGAAGTCCTGGATCTTGAAACCAAAGGGATTAATAAACTCAGTGATATTATCAAATGGGGACACCTACAGAATGCAAAACATGAGATTCTTTAAAAAGTACTGTTACCACCTGGAACCATTTGCAAATTGCTATATCCAATGGTAAGAAATACCAAAGAATGAGCACTTGGAGCATTCGCCAGCTATCATTTTCATCAACTTGAATTTTCAGGGTTTCATAAGAAAGTAATTCTTCTATCTCTCTAAACCTCATCTACTCCAATTTCAGGGGAACAAAGTGAGTGAAGAGTAAAATGTTCAGATGGACTCCCTAATGCATGGAGAAAACATGGAGGAGATGGGTTGGAAGGACCGGGTAGAAGAATATATAACAAATTGCCAATTCAACTTACTTTGGGAGTTCTTTGTCTTGAAGGGATCCCATCAAGAATAGCAATGGCATCCTTATCTTGTTTTAGCATTGTATAACATTCAGCCATTTTGTATTTCACTTCAATTTCAGATGGAAGACACTAAGAGACAATGAAAAAATTTCTTCAAAATATTACTTCAGCAGTAACATAGTTCTTCAAAATGTTAAACATAGAGTTTCCATATGACCCAGCAATTCTGCCCCTACACACGCAGCCAAGGGAGCTAAAAAACTACATTTGTACAAAACCGGCACACAAATGTTCATATAAACATTACTGACAGACAAAAAGTGGAAATAACCCAGGCGCCTGGGTGGCTCAGTTGGTTAGGTGTCCGACTTTGGCTCAGGTCATGATGTTGCAGTTCGTGGGTTCGAGCCCTGCATCGGGCTCTGTGCTGACAGCTCAGAGCCTAGAGCCTGTTTTGGATTGTGTCTCCCTCTCTCCACCCCTCCCCCACTCACTCTCTGTCTCTCTCAAAAATAAACATTAAAAAAATTTTTTTAAATAATCATTTAAAAAACAAAAAGTGAAAATAACCCAAATGTTCATCAACTAATGAAGAGTTAGATATAGGAGAATTAATAATCACACAATGGAATATTATTCAGCAATAAAAAGGAAAAAAACAAAGAACTGATTCATTCTATAACATGGATCAAATCTGAAAACGTTATGCTCAAGTAAAAGAAGCCAGACACAAAAGGTCACATATTGCATGATTCTATTCATATGAAATGTCCAGAATAGGTAAATCCATAGAGACAGAAAAAGGTTAGTGATTCCCAGAAGCTGATGAGATAAAAGGCACGGAAGTTTTCTAGAGTGATGAAAATGTTCTGGAATCAAAGTGATGTTGGGGTGCCTGGGTGGCTCAGTCGGTTAAGTGTCCGACTTCGGCTCAAGTCATGATCTCATGGTTCGTAAGTTCAAGCCCTGCATCAGGCTCTGTGCTGAATGCTTGCTCAGAGCCTGGAGCCTGCTTCAGATTCTGTGTCTCCTTCTCTCTCTGCCCCTCTCCCGTTCACACTCTGTCTCACTCTCTCAAAAAAAAAAATGTAAAAAATAAATTTTTAAAAAGTGATGATAGTTGCACAATTTTGTGAATATACTAAAACTCACTGAATTGTTCATTCCTGTGACGTAAAATATATCTTAATTTTTGAAAAATTCCTTAAAAATTAACTATAGAGAATAAACTGATGGTTACCAGAGAGGAGGGCTGAGGGGATGGGTTAAAGAGGTGATGGGGATAAAAGAATGTACTAGTTGTGATGAGTACAGAGAGATGTATGGAAGTGTTGAATTACTACAGTGTATATCTGAAACTAATACAACACTGTATGTTAACTAACTGGAATTAAAACAAAAACTTAAGAAAATTAAAATATGAGGTAAAGAAAAATTCCTTAAAAATTAAATGTATTTTTAAAAAAATTTTAAATGTTTTTTAAATTTATTTCTGAGAGAGAGAGAGCGAGCGAGCGAGCCAGCAGGGGAGGGTCAGAGAGACAGGGATACACAGAATTCGAAGCAGATTCCGGGCTCTGAGCTGTCAGCCTGATGCAGGGCTTGAACCCATGAACCATGAGATCATGACCTGAGCCAAAGTTGGATGCTTAACCGACTGAACCACCCAGGCATCCCAAAAATTAAATTTAATTAATATGAATGGTTTAGCATGGT
Organism: Crocuta crocuta; assembly: GCF_008692635.1. NCBI lineage: Eukaryota > Metazoa > Chordata > Mammalia > Carnivora > Hyaenidae > Crocuta > Crocuta crocuta. Next base: position 4,664,036 of record NW_027533280.1, read on the forward strand.
GCTTGACATACTGAATGCTCAAAAAGTTAGCTACTTCTATAAATGACCCTATGTGGCTAACATACGTAATTTCCGTTCAGGGTCAGAAAACAGACAAAATCCTGGGGTGCCTGGTTGGCTCAGTCGCTGGAGTGTGCTTCATTTCAGGACTGAGAGTTTAAGCCCCACATGGAGTCTAGAGATTACTTAAAAAATAAACTAAATAAATAAATAAAAGAAAAAGAAAATACAGTAAACCCTGACAATCAAGCTCCTTAATAACAAAAGTCAAAAGATTTTATATAAAGAGAAAAAAAAACAAGATGAAGATTTAGAGGCTTAAAAAAAAGAGCAACTATATTAATTTGTCTTTTTTCAAAATGTGGAAAAATACAAAGCAGAAAAAACATGACTTATAATTTCATTCCCAGTTCATCTTACTGACATTCCTTTTCAATATAAGTTGCATGTATAATTTAAACTTAAAGACAGGGTCAAATTGCAAAGTAAAAATTCTTCTCTCTCTAAAGCTTTCCACCATTATGGGGTGCCTGGGTGGCTTAGTTGTTAAGCGTCCGACTTTCGCTTAGGTCATGATCTCGCAGTTCGTGGGTTCGAGCCCTGCGTCGGGCTCTGTGCTGACTGCCAGCTCAGAGCCTGGAGCCTGTTTCAGAGTCTGTGACTCCCTCTCTCTCTGACCCTCCCCTGCTCACGCTGTCTCTCTCTCTCTCTCTCTCTCCTAGAAATAAATAAAACATTAAAAAAAAATTTTTTTTTAAATAAAGCTTTCCACCATTAAATTTCTTTCCTCCTATACACAAAATCCTTCATGCATAATACATATATTTTACATACATATACACACACACCATATATAACAGATATATATATATGATACATGTCCTTACTTCCTTATATTAACATTGATTTTTAGCATATATATTAGGCATACACCAGGATACATTTATATATCTATAATCTATCCCCTTTGAACAAAGAGAATTGAACAGATTTCTAAAAATCTTATTTTTCTTACTATTATATGTAGTTATTTCCAAATCAGCAAGTGCACCTCTATCTCATGTTTCATTTCAGTAACAGTTCTGTCATATCCCATCTTATGGCTATACTCTAACTTAACTAGACTCCACTGATGGATACTTTTGCTTCCAGTTTCTTACCATTACAAACAATGCTACAATAAGCAGCCTTAGTTATACACCCTGTAAACCTTCTGTGAGTTTACTATTAGGGTTAATTTCTAGTAATTGGATGTCTCCATCAAATCAGAGGACTGTATGAAATTACAATTTTTCCCTTCATTTATGTAATTATAAGGCAACCAAAACTGGCAGGAATCCTTAGTATTTCCCATAAATTTCCCTAGGTATTCACAATCCTAATAAACGAGTTACATTTTAAAAGTTATACTTTAATTAAAATTATAAAAACAATGAATTTTGAGTTCTGTTTGTATAAAAGGGGAGGAACAATGCAGAACCTTGGTGAACCCATATAATTTATATTTAACTCCATTTTTAGATTCATCCAAAGTGCATTTTGCACTCTTCCATCTAAGTGATTTTTCATCTTTGTTTCTCCAGTCAGCTCTCCTTTAAAATTATTTATTTTTTCCATCCTCTACTTCTAG
>NW_027533280.1:4665692-4683960 GCF_008692635.1 Crocuta crocuta
ACGTCTAGTCTACAGTCTCATAAATTCTTTCAGTCTCTCACTCTCAAAAAAAAAAAAAAAAAAAGGAAAAGAAAAGATCACACTTCCATCTCCATTTACCTGACTTTGTGGAGTAGATGCGGAATTACCAGTTGAAGGTCTCACTTTTGAAGTTTTACTTAAGGCTTTCTTCTGCTGCAAAGCCATGGTATACTTACTCACAGCATTCCGATACTCTTTATCATGAAAAAGAGAATCTGCGTGATACACCAAGAGCTGGTACTTCTGGGATGGGGAGAATAACTCACTAGAAAACAAAGAAAATACCCACTACATGGGTTATTTTGAAATGTTAGGCAGAACACCCTCCTTAGTGTCCGCATAAGCCTAACATAAAGCCTTATATAATGAGTTTACAAAAAACTCAATGTGCCATAAATGCTAATCCCTAAAATGAGAGGCATGAGAGTTATACTCTACACTAACATGGTCAGCACATCCAGGAAATTGCTTTAAACTGCTCTATTTTAATGTTTTTCTCCTTTATATACTAAAAAAGTAATGATACCTCTAAATCAAATTCAATAATACACAGATATATGAAGAGAAATGTTATACATTTTTTCCTCCCCTTCCTTAGTCCAAGCCCTCTTAAATTAAAACCTGATATACATTCATACTTTCTTTTATTAACATCAGTTTTTAGCATAATATAGACAAAGGAGAAAAATCACAATGACTTAACTACTACCAAGAAGGGTTGAACAACCTGGAAGAGAGAAACCTCACCCTCTGAAACCTTTTTAGGAAAGTGATGAAAAGAGGTTTCAAAGGAACTGAAAACTTCAAATACTGAAGAAGGAATACTAAAATACTAAAGTATGGAAATAGAACAGAATAAGCCAATGGGATAGAGTGGGATAGAAAGAGGATTAGCTTTATTTGATGAAGCTTTTTTTTTTCCTAATTTTAAATACTAAAGTAAACTTATACTAACACTAGAAGAATTCTTATCTCCTTGAGTTACAGGGATAAGGACAGTGTAAAAGAACCAACATGTTTCAAAACTGTTTCACTAATGTTAAACATTGCTCACAAGCATAATTGCTCAGAATCTGGCCACCATTCTTAATGGGAAACTCATATATTTTTAATTTTTTTAACGTTGTATTTATTTCTGAGAGAGAGAGAGAGAGAGAGAGAGAGAGAGAGAGAGAGAGAGAGAGAGGGCAGGGGAGGGTCAGAGAGGGAGGTCAGAATCCGAAACAGGCTCCAGTCTGAGCTGGCAGTCAGCACTGAGCCTGACATGGGGCTCGAACCCACAAACCGTGAGATCATGACCTGAGCCGAAGTCGAACACTTAACCGACTGAGTCACCCAGGCGCCTCGCAAATATTTTTGATCTCCAATTCCACCTCCCCACCACTCCTGACAAGAGGAATTTACACTTTTTTCTTTGACAAGTAAAAGCCATTTAAAATGAAACAACAGTCACGGTCAACTGTGTAAACAGTTAAATTTCTCAAAAAATTAAGGATACTCAAGAATAGGTACCAGAGATTAGCAGCTGCCAGGGGCTGAAGAAAGTGGGGTCAGGGGTGATTAGTAATAGATACAGAGTTTCTTGGGGGGATAATGAATATGTTTGGAATAGACAGCAGTGATGGTGGTACAACTCTGTGAACAGACTTAAAGCCACAGAAATGGAGACTCTTGGGTGGCTCAGTCAGTTAAGCATTCGACTTTTGATTTTTTTGGCTCAGGTCATGATCCCAAGGTGGTGAGATAGAGCCCCGCATTGGGCACTACTCAGACAGTGTCGAGCCTACTTGGGATTCTCTTTCTCTCTTTGTCCCTCCTCCACTCATTGCTTCCTCTCTCTCAAAAAAATAAATTTTTAAAAAGAACACAGAAATGTATTCTTTAAAAGGATAAATCTAATGGTATGTCAATTTTATCTTAATTTTTTTAATCTTAAAAAAAAAAGGGCAGGTATGCTGAACACCGGATATAAAATTACAAAGGAAGTTCAAGGACTAAAAGGTACAGTCCTGGGGCTCCTGGGTGGCTCAGTAGGTTAAGTGTCCAACTTCGGCTCAGGTCATGATCTTACAGTTTATGGAATCAAGCCCATGTCGGGCTCTGTGCTGACAGCGAGCTCAGAACCTGGAGCCTGTTTCAGATTCTGTGTCTCCCTCTCTCTCTGACCCTCCCCTGCTCACGGTGTGTCTCTCTCTCAGAAATAAATAAAACATTTAAAAATTTTTTAAGGTTTAGTCCAGTTAGTTAAGATTTCTTCCAATTCTGAGAATCTTTGTATCTGCTGAGAAATAAGACTTGACAGAAAATACTGCTACACTCAAGAGAAAGCATTCAGATATTTACATATTGTAACACATATGCCTACTTATGCACCCATAAATTATGTCTGGAATGATACATAAGAAACTGTTAATGGTTGTTGCCTGCGGAAAATGGATATGGTAGGGTGAGATCTTGTGGTAAGAACTTTTAAGATCTGTATTCTAATCACTCTTAACACCTAGGGAGGTCAGTACAGTGCTTTGGTGGAGTAAGCACTCACGTGTTTATTGAAAGTGCTAAGGAACTATGTACAACCTCAGGGAGGTAAAACTGCCCAAATTCACACATGTAGTGGAGAGCCATGATGTCTAGACTTTGGTTCTTCTGATTAAGTCTTCAGTCCGACCCACCACAGTCTACTTGTGAGTGGCATAATTGAGTTTTCTACTCAGGCTGGACCCATCTGCATTTGGCCTGCTCTAGAAGCTGTCAAGGTCGGAAAGGAAAAGCCTGTTAAGTGCATGTCATGCAGCTGCTATTTTATTTCCACACGTGTGCTTCTGGACCTCACTCGGTGAGACCGTCATTTCACCACCATCCACTTAGTGTTGACAGTGAGGAGTCCTGGTCTCTTTCAGCCTTCTGTGTTTATTCTGGATCCTTGCAGTTGGTTTTGAGTGACTGGTCAAGGCACACTTTCCTTCGTGGGAATTTATGCACCAGTTAGTCATTACTCTTGGTTCTTGCGAATGTTACAGGATAATTAGAAGCAGTTTAACCCACCAACTAGACTTAGCCCAGGTTTCTGCAAATTAGGTTATCCGCATAACTCTTCTGTAGTTTTAATTTTTTACTGTGTATACTGCCAATTCAATAAGAAATTTAACAATAAATGATAAAAGGTCAGAATTCAAACCGACCTCCCTGAAGCTACGGAACACCTTCTGACCTTTATCAATTAAAAAAAAAAAAAGTGACACAGAATATAAAACAGGGCAAAGGGATGGAACAATGAGGGTTGGGGACAATTCGGATGGTTACAGAAGCTGTTCTCTGGGAGGGATGTGAGAGCGGGCACCTGACGGAGGACACGGTTCGCTGAGGTGAGGACTCCAAGCCGAGCAGCAAATGCAAAGCCCTGAGTTGAGAACTGAGCTTGGTGTGTTCTAGTGACCGAAAGAGCCCGCGAGGCTGAAGTTCGGTGAGCAGAGGACAGGAGAGGAGGTCGGGGAGACAATGTTTGGTCTTGGAGGCCACGGGAAGGAATTTCAAGTGCAACGGGGGGAATTTAAGCAGGGGGGCAACGCGCACTCCAGGCTGGAAACAGCCCTGTGCTGCAGCCGTCATAAGACTCGAGAAAGGGCAGCTCTGAAAACAAGAAAGGGCCACTGCATGTCCTTAAAAAGGCGCCACTCCCACCCGTCAGTCTCCCGTTTTCAGGGGTTTTGAAGGCCAGAAAGAGGCCCCTTCTGACATATTCAAGGGGGGAAAAAATCAATCTCGGATGGGGGACGAGGTATAAGACTGGGCCTTTCTGAGCCGCAGCGAGCGAGGAAACGTTCTTCGGGAAAAAGCCAGGGAGAGGAGTCAGCCCAGGGAAGTGACAGGCGCTCTGCCGGGCGACAGGTGCCTCAGGAAACCCGCCGCTCCCAACTTTCGGGAAACCCTAGCCAGGCTCGCCCTCAGAGCCTCCGCCTTCCATTTCTCGAAGCCGCCACTCGCCACATTCCCCTCAGGGAGCTCATCCCAGCGTCTGGCACAGCGCAGAGACCGACTGAACTCAACTTGCGTTCCCAGATCGGCTCCGCCTGACGACGCCTTCGCTGACCCCGAAACCTCAGCTGAGGCCCGCGGTCGCTCTTCCCGCCAGTCCCCAGGCCCCCTCAGCCCCCGCTCCCAAACCGGAGCCACTTTCTCCTCAGCCCCAGGCCGCTCCCCGCCTCAACTCACGGGTTGTTATTACTCATTGTAAGTAACAAGCTGCTGAGGAGCCGCACGTTAGAGTGCAGCCCCGCGGCCGCCATGTCTCGCACGTGGTCTATCACATTCATCCTGCCCGGCAAGGCCGCTGGCAGCGGCGGCAGAGGCGCGAAAAGCCGGTAGAAGCTCCTTAGGGAAGACTCCAAAATGGCGGCCTCTCCGGGGTCCATCGGGTCCACAAGCAGCACCGCCCCCAGGAAAATAGGCAACTATTGAAGTGCCTGAGCAAAAAAAAAAAAAGAAAACACAAAAACTCCGTTCCTTCCCCCAAACATCCTATGAAGTGAAATGCTCTGGTTTTGGGGTTGTTTTTGTTTTATTTTGTTTTGTTTTTAGCAAAAATTATGTCATCGTTCTAAGCTGCAAACTTTATTGAGGGCTTACAATGGGCTGGGGACAAAAGGCACTTTAGTATGAATACATGCTCAATTGAAATAAGATGGCTCGGAGAGAAACTTGTGTCTCAAAAATTAATAAAAACGTATGGATTTATTATAAATAAGTCAATACAGGTGAGTTAGGGGAGAATCTCCTACAGCTGGAGTTAAATATTTTCATCAGGCGCTAGGGGCAGTCCTAACCGCTTTTACATTCCGGCTTGCGCACTAGGCTGAAGGCACCACGCCCCCTTCCTTCAGGTATTGTGTGTGCTTGCCGAAGTCAGGCTTCGCCCTTTGGATAACTTCCTTGAGTGAAAAAGGGTAAATTTTTACCCTTTAAAATGACTCATTGGCTCAGAGTGAATAAGGACTAGGTTGAGTTTTAGCCATCTTAATAGCTATGTAGTGGTAACTTGTTTTTAATTTGCAATTCCCTGGTGACACGTGATGTTGAGCATCGCATTTGCCAGTTGTAGGTCCTCTTTGGTGGGATATCTGTTAAAATCTTTAGCCCATTTTTTATTTGGGTTGTTCATGTACTTTTTTCCTTTTAAAAAAAAAAAAGTTTTATTTAAGTAATCTCTACTCCCCACGTGGAGCTCACACTTAGGACCCCTAAGATCAAGAGTAACACGTTTTGTAACTGAACCAGCCCGGCCCCACCCCACCCCCTCCGGGTTCATTTTCTTACTGTTGTGTTTTAACGGTTCTTTGTATCTTGGATAACAGTACTTTATCAGGACTGTAAAATATTTTACAAATATTTTTCCCCAGTCTGTGATTTGTCTCCTTAGCGTCTTGACCACCTGCTCACTGTTAGGAAAAAATTACTTTCAGTAAAATCCTGAAATGAAGTGACTAATAATGGCCAGAAAATAGTGAAAATATTATCTTAAAACTTTACATGTCATCTAAACAATGATGCTAGCTTGTGGTCTGTTGAAAAAAATAATAACAGAGCTAGAACAAATAATTTTAAAATTTGTATGGACCCAGACCTCGAATAACCAAAGTAATATTGAAAAAGAAAACCAAAGCTGGAGGCATCACAATTCCAGACTTTAAGTTGTATCACAAAGGTGTAATCATCAAGATAGTATGGTATTGACACAAAAACAGACACATAGATAATGGAACAGAATAGAGAACCCAGAAATGGACCCATAAATATATGGCCAACTAAGCTTAGATAAAGCAGGAAAGTCTATCCAATGGAATAAAGACAATCTCTTCAGTAAATAGTGTTGGGAAAACTGGACCACTTTCTTAAACCATATACAAAAATAAATTCAAAATGGATGAAAGACCTAAACCTAAGACAGGAAGCTATCAAAATCCTAGAGGTGAAAACAGGCAACAACCTCTTTGACCTCAGCTGCAGCAGCTTCTTATCTGACATGTCTCCACAGTCAAAGGAAACAAAATAAAAAATGAGCTATTGGAACCTCATCAAGATAAAAAGCTTCCACACAAGGAAGGAAACAATCAACAAAATGAAAAGGCAGTTGATCGAATGGAAAAAGATATTTGCAAATGACAAAGGGTCAGTATCCAAAGTCTATAAAGAACTTATCAAACTCAACACTCAAAAAACAAATAACCCAGTGAAGAAATGGGCAAAAGACATGAAAACATCCAGATGGCTAATAGACACATGAAAAGATGCTCAACATCACTCATGATCAGGGAAATACAAATCAAAACCACACCTCACCCCTGAGATACCACCTCACCCCTGTCAGAACGGCTAAAACGAACAACTCAGGCAATGACAGATGTTGGTGAAGATGCAGAGAAAGAGAAACCCTTTTGCACTGTCGGTGGGAATGCACACTAGAGCAGCCACTCTGGAAAACAGTATGGAGGTTCCTTAAAAAATTAAAAATAGAACTACCCTACAACCTTGCAACTGCACTACTAGGTATTTTTCCAAGGGATACAGGTGTGCTGTTTTGAAAAGGCACCTGCACCCCAATGTTTATACCAGTGCTATTGACAATAGCCAAGTATGGAAAGAGCCCAAATGTCCATCAAGTGTTGATGGATAAAGAAGATGTGGTATTTGTGTATATGTACATACATATACACACACAATGGAGTATTACTCGGCAATCAAAAAGAATGAAATCTTACCATTTGCAACAATGTGGATGGAACTAGAGTGTACTATGCTAAGCAAAATAAGTCAGTCAGAGAAAGACAAATATATGATTTCACTAATATGTGGAACTTAAGAAACAAAACAGATAAACATAGCGGAAGAGAAGCAAAAATAATACAGAAACAGAGAGACAAACTAGAAGAGACTCTTAAATACAGAGAACAAACTGAGGGTTGCTAGTGGGGTGTTGGGTGGGGGCGTGGGTAAATGAGCAATGGGCATTAAGGAAGGCATTTATTGGGATGAGCACTGGGTGTTATATATAAGTGATGAATCGCTAAATTCTAAACCTGAAACTACTATTACACTATATGTTAACTAACTTGGATTTACATTTTTAAAACATTTTAAAGAAAAGAAAAATAATAAAGATACCAGTAAAATGTTTAATGAAAAATAAAACTATTATTATAGCACAAAGGGTAAAAGATTAATACTTTTTAATTACATAAATGTATTTTTAAAAAATTTTAATGTTTATTTTTGAGAGAGAGACACAAGTAGGTGAGAGGCAGAGAGAGAGGGAGACAGAATCTGAAGCAGGCTCCAGACTCTGAGCTATCAACACAGAGCCCGATGCAGGGCTTGAACTCACGAACCTTGAGATTATGACTTGAGCCAAAGTCAGATGCTTAACCGAGTGAGCCAGGTGCCCCTACATAAATGTATTTTAAGAACTTTTATCCTACATAATGGATTAGTAAAGAAATGAATGATACAGTTTCTGCAAACTTGTCAATGACTGTCATAACTGAGCATCTTTGGGGACATGTGGGTGGCTCAGCCACTTAAGCCTCCAACTCTTGATTTGGCCTCAGGTCATGACCTCACAGTCGCGAGATTGAGCCCCACATGGGACTCTGAGCTGGGTGTGGAGCCTGCTTAAGATTCTCCCTCTTCCTTTCTCTCAAAGACAAACAAAACACACACACACAAACTGACCATCTTTGAATATCCGTGTTCCATAAACAGTATAAACCTATTTGTCAGTTGCTGGAGCGCAGCCATGGAAAGACATGAAGGAAATAGAAATTCATACTATTAAGTGAAAGAAGCCAATCTGAAGGGGGCGCTTGGGTGGCTCAGTGGGTTAAGCATTGACTTCAGCTCAGGTCATGATCTCAGTTTGTGACTTTGAGCCCTGTATCAAGCTCTTTGCTGTCAGCACAGACACAGAGTTCACTTTGGATCCTCTGTTCCCTCTCTCTTTGCCCCTCCCCTGCTTGCACTCTCTCTCCAAAATAAATAAACAGAAGAAGAAGAAGAAGAAGAAGAAGAAGAAGAAGAAGAAGAAGAAGGAGGAGGAGGAGGAGGAGGAGGAGGAGGAGAGGAGGAGGAAGAGGAAGAGGAAGAAGGAGGATGAGGAGGAGGAGAAGGAGAAGAGGAGGAGGAGGAGGAGGAAGAAGAAGAAGAGGAGGAAGGGGAAGGAGAAGAAGCCGCCAATCTGAAAAGGCTACATACTATGTATGACATTCTGGAAAAGATGAGACTGGAGACAGATCATTGGTTGCTGGGGGGGGGGTGTGGTGGGTGGAGGAATAGGTGGAGCACAGGGGGTTTTTAGGGCAATGAAATTTCTATATGATACTGTAATGGCAGATACATTTGTCAAAATTCATAGAATGTACAACAGTCAAAGAAACTTAACAGTAATCTGTGGATTTTGGATGATAATGATGTGTCGCTGTAGGTACATCAGTTTGTAACAAATGTACTCTACTGATGTCAGATGTTGATAGTGTGGGAGGCTGTGCATGTGGGGAAGCAGGAGGTATATGGGAACTCTCTGTACACCCCACTCAATTTTACTCTGAGGCTAAAACTGCTCTAAATAATAAAGTTTACCAAAAGAAGAAGAAGGAGAAGAAGGAGAAGAAGGAGAAGAAGAAGAAGAAGAAGAAGAAGAAGAAGAAGAAGAAGAAGAAGGGGGAGGAGGAGAAGAAGAAAGAAGTGGAGAGGATGTAAAAATTGACCTGTTCTGGATGTCAAACATTCTATATACACCACTGTATCTAACACACTTAGACCAACGGCTAGCACACACTAACAGTATATAAATGGTTGCTGTTANGAGAAGAAGAAGAAGAAGAAGAAGAAGAAGAAGAAGAAGAAGAAGAAGAAGGGGGAGGAGGAGAAGAAGAAAGAAGTGGAGAGGATGTAAAAATTGACCTGTTCTGGATGTCAAACATTCTATATACACCACTGTATCTAACACACTTAGACCAACGGCTAGCACACACTAACAGTATATAAATGGTTGCTGTTATACTTTTTTCTACATTTAAAATATTTCATAATTAAAAACACATCTAATAATTTCTAAAAAATGGAGAAAATTCAAATGTTCACCAACTGATGACTACATAAACTAAAGGCGGTATATCCATGGAGTGTAATCCTATTCAGCAAAAAAATCAAAAATGAAAACAAACTACTAGTAATAACATGAGTGAATCTCAAAAATATTATGCTAAAAATAAAATCATGCTAAATGAAGCAAGCCAGACAGAAAAGATTATGTAATCTCTGCCTCCATTTATGTTTGTTTTACTGTTGGTTTGTTCCAATCTGGATCTAAGAAGGATTGATTCTTGCAATTGGTTGATATGTCTCTTAAACTGTCTAAGTTCTTCCTCCCTTTTTTTTTTTTTTTTACTCCTTGCATTTGATTTCATGAAGAATGAAGATGGTCTTTAAAGCCATGAGACTGGATAAGATCACCAAGTGGATGAATGTAGTTAGAAGTACTGGGCAGGTTTGAGGATTGGGCAGTTGATAAACAGGTAAATGTTTAACTGGTGAGGTGGAAGCCATGAATCATAGGTTTTGCCAGTTTTCATGGTGTAAATATTTTACCATGGCCAATTGTAAGGTGCCAATAGTCTTAAGAGTCCAGCACAGTTCTTTTTTTTTTTTTTTAATTTTTTTAATGTTTTATTTATTTCTAGGAGAGAGAGAGAGAGACAGCGTGAGTAGGGGAGGGTCAGAGAGAGGGAGTCACAGACTCTGAAACAGGCTCCAGGCTCTGAGCTGGCAGTCAGCACAGAGCCCGACGCGGGGCTCGAACCCATGAACCGCGAGATCATGACCCAAGCGAAAGTCGGACGCTTAACCGACTAAGCCACCAAGGCGCCCCAGAGTCCAGCACAGTTCTTTAAACATACCAATTTCTTTTTTTTAATTGCTTATTTATTTATTTTGAGAGAGAGACAGAGACAGAGAGACAGAGAGAGTTCCAAGCTGTCAGTGCAAAACCCGGTGTGGGTTTCGAGCCCATGAACCATGAGATCATGACCCGAGCTGTTAAATCAAGAGTTGGACACCCAACCAACTGAGCCACCCATGTGGCCCAAACATACTGATTTCTTAAAATGTAACTGGCTTTGGCACATAGTTACCCCTGAGGCATCCTACCATTAAGTGGTTAGAGAGAAGAGAAGAAATCAGTAGAGGAGACTTAGAAGGAACAGACAGTGAGGTGGAAAGAAAAGTAAGACAGTGGTGTTCTGGAACCCAATGAAGAATATGGTTCCAAGAAGGTAGGAATAATCAACTGTATATATAGAGTGCCGATAAGAGATCAAAAGAGATGAGAAATGGCCATCAGATTAACAGCATGGAGGTCACTGGTGACCCTGACAAGAACATTTTCTGTAGGGTAGTGGTCAAGTGAGGATGGGAAGAGGGCTCAGTCGGTTAAGCATCTAACTTCAGCTCAGGTCATGATCTCACAGCTCTTGAGTTCGAGCTCTTCATCAGGCTCTGTGCTGACAGCTCAGAGTCTGGAGCCTGCTTCTGATTCTGTGGTCTCTACTCCTCCCCCACTCACGCTCTCTCTCTCTCTCTCTCTCTCAAAAAAAAAAAACATTAAAAAGAACTTTTTTAAAAAGAGAGGATGGGAGGACATAATGTGAGACAGTGAAGGTAGATCTTTCTTTCGAGGAGTTTTGCTGCAGTGTAAATGTCCCTAGGGGACATTTGGTAATGTCTAGAGACCTTTTGGGGGGGGGGGGCAGTGGATAATTTGCATCTGAGGGTAGAAACCAGGAATGTTACTAAACATTCTGAAATGCACAGGACACACCCCCCACAATAAAATGGAGCAGAAATGTAAATGTATACATTTAAATATCAAGTCTAAACGTAAAGGGAAGGAGAAAATAGGTAGTAGCAGATGGGGAAAATGAAATAGAGGATTTTAAGGATTTTAAGAAAGTAGAACATGTTTATATGTTGATAGGAATGAAGGAGAACATATATATCACCAGCTAAATGGCAGGAGAAAAGTTGATAATTTCTATAAAGAAATAGTGCCAAAACACACCTGTGCATTTGAAAAACCCACAGAAAGAATCACAAAATGAAAACTTTATGAGAAAAAAAGAGACAAAGGAGAATGCTCCTTTGGAAATTTTTACAATCCTTTTTATTTATGTATTCATTAATGTTTATTTATTTTGAAAAAGAGTGTGTGAGCTGGGGAGGGGCAGAGAGAGAGGGAGAGAGAGAACTCCAAGCAGGGTCCATGCTGTCAGCACAGAGCCTAATGCGGGGCTCAATCTCACAAACTGTAAGATCATGACTTGAGCTGATATTAAGAGTTGGATGCTTAACTGACTAAGCCACCCAGGCGCGCCCCTACAATCCTTTAAAAAAAAAAAAAGTTTATTTTTGAGAGAGAGAGAGAGAGAGAGAGAGAGAGAGAGAGAGAGAAAAAGCTGAGAGGGAGAGGAGNNGCTGGAGAGAGCGAGAGAGAGAGAGAGAGAGAGAGAGAGAGAGAGAGAACAAGCTGAGAAGGAGTAGAGAGAGGTGGGGACAGAGGAGCCGAAGTGAGCTCTGTGCTGACAGCTGATCCTGACCTCAGCAGAAGTTGGGCGCTGAACCAACTGAGCCACACAGGCCCTCCCCTCCAAATCCTTTTTAAAATTAAATAACCCAAAGTAAAATAAATTTATGGTCAAGTTCCATTAACCTAATGGAAGTCAGATAATACTGATTTTAATATTGTTTAAAGGACATGTATCCCGCTAAAACTAATTTGGGACACTCAAGAGATACACCCAAGACAAGGCCTCCTCTTTCTCATGGAATCCTCTTCTAAAATGATCATTTTGGAACTAGAGGGGACTTTAGAGGTCATCTCACCTTTAATCTCCATTTTATCAGTAAGGAAACTGAGGCTCTGGGATGGTAATTGATGTAAGCAGATGAACAGCTGGCCCTGAACTTTTAGGTAAGCCACTTAGATGTTGAATGATGTGAATACCATGGATAACGTGGGGTGTTGAATCAGATACTTGGAGGGACAATTTATAAATGTAAATGTTCTGTTCCACTTAAGTTCGTTTCTAAGTGTTCAGCAGCCTCCTAAGAATTGAAATGTTTCCCAGCTGCATTAGACATTTCTCTTAGATCTGTCTTTTGTACAAGGAGAAAAACACAACACTTGTAAATTGCTCTAAGGGAAACATTACTTAACATCTCTTAAGTGTCTCCTGGCAGTGACAGCCTTCTTTTCAAGTGGAAAAGTAACTTCGGGTCAAAGAATTTGGAGGGAATGCATATGGCCATCTTTCTAAATTATTTTCTTCCTTTTCAGTAAAAGTGGGTGGCAAGGGAATATTTTGGGTGCTAAGGTATCCATTTTATTTATGAAATGGGCAGATAAGTGAGGCTAGAACAGCTAACTCATTCAAATACAAATGCAAACTCAAGAGGGCTTGCTCAAGTCAGTGTTCAACTGCCATAAAATAAAGTTTTCTAATGATTTTAATAATATTTAACAGCCCCTCCAAGAAACTCCTATGGCTCCCATGCTTTTCTGATCAAACCTCTTATTCTGACTAACCTTAGACTGATTCTTTGCTAATTCTTTCCTCCTTCCTGATTCATAACTGCTGATTTGCCTCAGGGATCAAATTCTATTTCCAAATTCCACTAGAAGTCTTTATTTCTATTCCTGATCTTTCAAATATTTGTATTTGCTGCTGGATTTCACCGAGGCCATCAGCAGCCACCTCAAAAGCTCAGTGTGCTCAAAATTAAACTCATCTCCCACTTCCCTTTCGAATGACTTCAAGCCCAACTCCTTACTTCCAGAACTTTCTTCGGGACAATACCAGTTTATGCCTACTGAGCCAAGAGAACCATAGCATGCTCTTTTACACTCAAGAACTTGGATGACAAGTTATATTGTCACCCAACCTATTTCCATCAAAGGCACCACTATGTTTCAAGTCAACTAGACTCAAAACCTCAACCTGTCCTTTAGCTGCTAAATCCAATGTAGGAGAATCTTCCTTTGGGATGTCTGGGTGGCTCAGTGGGTTAAGTTCGGCTCAGGTCAGGATCACACGATTCAATTCATGAATTTAAGCCCCGCATCGAGCTCCCTGCTGTCAACACAGAGCTTGCTTCAGATCCTCTATCCCCTCCCCTGCCCATGTGCTCGCTCTCTCTCTCAAAAACAACACACACGAAACAAAAACCCTTAAAAAACAGAACCTTGTTTTAGAATGTCCCTCAAATATCCCCTTACTCTTATATTCTCAGTAACACCCACTAAGCCCTTATATCAGGACCACTAATAAAGCTTTTTACTCCCTGATATATCTCTCTCCCATCTCTCTACACTCCAATCCACTTAGTACAATGATGTAAATAACACAATCATATAAAAACCCTAATTTTATTCTCTTGCCCAATCTTTTAAGAATCCTGATTTTTCCTCTCACTACTCTGCTTGAAAATTTAAATATAGTAATTCAATGAATATTTACTATGTGTTTACTGTGTGAGAAGCAGTCTGTCTTGACCCTCCAAAAGTTTCATTCATTCAGTCTATATTTGAGTGCCTATTGCATGCATCTTACCTCTGTAGGCATTGGGGCACAGTGCTGATAGGCATGGACTATGGTTGTGTAAAAAAACTTCAATAGCAATATAAGACAGCCAGATAATGATTTAGAAGTCTTTTTTTAATGTTTTATTTATATTTTATTTCATAACATGATATTGTTACAACTTACAGTTGCATTTTTAAAAATAGAATTCATTGTCAAGTTGGCTAACATAACAGTGTATGCAGTGTGCTCTTGGCTTTGGGAATAGATTCCAATGATTCATTGCTTACATACAACACCCAGTGCTCATCCCAACAAGTGCCCTCCTCAATGCCCATCACCTATTCTCCTCTCTCCCCTGACCCCCACCCCATCAACCCTCAGTTTGTTCTCTGTATTTGGAAGTGTCTTATGGTTTGCCTCCCTCCCTCTCTGTTTGTAACTATTTTTTCCCCTTCCCTTCCCCCATGGTCTTCTGTTAAGTTTCTCAACTTCCACATATGAGTGAAAACATATGCTATCTGTCCTTCTCTGACTGACTTATTTCACTTAGCATAATACCCTCCAGTTCCATCCACATTGCTGCAAATGGCAGGGTTTCATTCTTTCTCATTGCCAAGTAGTATTTCATGGTATATGTAAACTACATCTTCTTTATCCATTCATCAGTTGATGGACATTTAGGCTCTTTCCATAATTTGGTTATTGTTGAAAGCGCTGCTATAAACATTGGGTACATGCGCTCCTATGAATCAGCACTCCTGTATCTTTTGGATAAATTCCTAGAAGTACTATTCCTGGGTCATAGGGTAGTTCTATTTTTAATTTTTTGAGGAACCTCCACACTGTTTTCCAGAGGGGCTGCTCCAGTTTGCATTCCCACCAACAGTGCAAGAGGGTTCCCATTTCTCCACATCCTCGCCAACATCTGTTGTTTCCTGAGTTGTTAATTTTAGCCACTCTGACTCGTGTGAGGTGGTATTTCAATGTGGTTTTGACTTGTATTTCCCTGGCGATGAGTGATGTTAAACATCTTTTCATGTGTCTGTTAGCCATCTGGACGTCTTCTTTGGAAAATTGTCTATTCATATCTTCTGCCCATTTCTTAACTGGATTATTTGTTTTTCGGGTGTTGAGTTGGTAAGTTCTTTGTAGATTTTGGGTACTAACCCTTTATCCGATATGTCATTTTAAAATATCTTTTCCCATTCTGTTGGTTGCTTTTTAGTTTTGTTGATTGTTTCCTTTGCATTGTAGAAGGCTTTTATCTTGATGAGGTCCCAATAGTTCACTTCTGCTTTTATTTCCCTCACCTTTGGAGACATGTCAAGCAAGACGTTGCTGCGGTTGAGGTGAAAGAGGTTGTTGCCTGCTTTCTCCTCTAGGGTTTTGATGGTTTCCTGTCTCACATTTAGGTCTTTCATCCATTTTGAGTTTACTTTTGTGTATGGTGTAAGAAGGTGGTCTAGTTTCATTCTTCTGCATGTCGCTGTCCAGTTCTCCCAGCACCATTTGCTAAAGAGACTCTTTTTTTCCATTGGATAATCTTTCCTGCTTTGTCAAAGATTAGTTGGCCACTGATCTATGTGTAGAAGTCTTTTTTTGTTAAGTTTATTTATTTATTTTGAGAGAGATGAAGACAAGAAGGGGAGGGGCAGAGAGAGAGGGAGAGAGAGAATCCCAAGCAGTCGCCATGCTGTCAGCACAGAACCTGACATGGGGCTCAATCCCATGAACTGCAAGATCATGAACTGAGCTGAAATAAAGAGTTGGATGCTTAACAGGCTGAGCCACCCACACACCCCTAGAGAGAAGTCTTACAAGGACTTGTGACAAAATAGCAAATGAGTGATTTGTTTTTTAAAGCATCCTGAAAAACAAGAACTTGAACAGACACTTATACACCAGTGTTCATTATAGCATTATTCATAATGGTGAAAAGATAGAGACAACCCAACAGATAAATGTATTAAAAAATGTGGTCCATCTATTCGATGATTATTATTCAACCATAAAAAATGATCAAGTTATGATAAGTGTTACAATATAGATGAACCCCTAAAACATCAAGCTAAGAAGCTAGTCACAAAGGGATAATTATTGTATGATTCCCCTTATATGAAATATCTAGAATAGGCAAATCCAGACACAGAAAAGTAGATTGGAGGTTACCAGTGGTTAAGAGGAAGGGCCGTGGGGAATTATTTAACGGGTGCAGAGTTTCTGTTTGGGGTAATAAAGTTTTGGAAATAGATAGTGGTAATGGTTGCACATTATTAGTGTAATTCATGCCACCAAATTACACACTTAAAATGGCTAAAATGAAGATTTTATGTTATATACAAAAATTGATAATATGCTAAAAAAAACCATTGAATTGTATACTCCAAATGGATGAATTATATAAAATTTAAATTGTGTTTCAATAAAACTTTTTTAAAAAAAGCACTTGAGAGTCAAGTGCAGAAACTATGGAATGGCTTGGGAAAACTTTTCAATTAGCAATAACTGCGCCTCGGATAAATCTCATTGGCTACGATACTGCCACTGCGCAAAGCTTGGAATGGCTTGGAAAGAAAAAAAAAGAGCAGGAAAAATGATAGTCGCTCGGACAAATAGTTCTCATGGTGATAGATAAGACCAAAATGGTGTCCTTGTATGGAGAATGTGTCCTGTTGTCTTGCGAATAGAATAAAGTTGAAAGTTCTAAGCTTGACCCTGGTTCTCAAAAAATGTGAGACACACCTCCTGCTATGGCAGCTTCTTCCCTATCATGCTCTTTGCCCTAAGGTTTCCTTCACAGGAGGCTTGGTCATACCACATTGCTGGCTCAATGCCGTTTTTTCATCAAGCCCGCTCAATCTGGCTCACTTGTTCTTTTTTTTTTTTTAATGTTTTTTATTTATTTCTAGGAGAGAGAGAGAGAGACCGCGTGAGCAGGGGAGGATCAGAGAGAGAGGGAATCACAGACCGAAAGAGGGTCCAGGCTCTGAGCTAGCTGTCAGCACAGAGCCCGACGCGGGGCTTGAACCCACGAACCGCGAGATCATGACCTAAGCGAAAGTGGGACGCTTAACCGACTAAGCCACCCAGGCGCCCCTGGCTCACTTGTTCTAAAGTCAGTTAAATGCCATCTACAGTAAATCTTCTGCAGCTGACCTCAGCTATAACAGTGTCTGAGCTCCTACAGTACTGGGCAGTAATGCCAATCTCTCAGTGTTTCTTGGTTCTATCTTGTTACACACATTTCTCATGACATGGTTAAATCCTGGAGAGGAGAGTTCATATTTACATTTCCTGTAAATGCTTTCAGTAGCTGGCACAGCAGAATAAACAGAGCAATCTCCTGGTCTTGTTGCCTGAATACAGCAAACATCTTAAAATGGCCAGGAGGGACAGCCCTGGATTCAAAAAGACTAAGGTGTTTTTTTTTTTTTTTAATGTTTATTTTTGAGAGAGAGAGAAGAGAGACAGCGGACAAGTAGGGGAGGGGCAGAGAGAGAGATGGGAACAGATGATCCAAAGCAGGCTCCGTGCTGACAGCAGAGAGCTCAGTGCAGGGCTCAAACTCACGAACCACGAGATCATGACCTGAGCTGAAGTCAGACATCTAACCAACTGAGCCACCCAAAGTGCCTCAAGTATAATCACCATTTCTGCCAACTCCCAGGTGTGTGTTTGGTCAAGTTATTTAGTTTTTGTACACTTCAGCTTCTTCGCCTGGAAAAGGGGAGAATACTTGTATCTGCCACAATATTTCTTGCAAGGGTTAAAGAGAATTTTAAAATGTAAAGTGTTTAGTATACTGCCAGATCACCTGTATATTGGAGCTGTGGTATAAAAGCAAAGAAGAAAATCATGACTGATGATTTATCTCAACATCAACACAGAACAGATGTAGCCCTAACATTATACTTTCCTAATGGAATGTTCTTCCAAATTTCTATAAACAAAATGAAGGGAGAGACAAACCAAATGGCTTTGACATGGTAGTATCACATCCTTTTGGACACAGCTCTGAACTCATTAAGGTTTTCAGTACTCGTAATTTTGGAGAAAAGGAAAACACAAAATAAAATAATCCTCATAAATCTTATTGAGTATTTTCACGTACTGTAACCTTCCTATGCATATGACAGTAATTAGTGGCAAATTAAAATGATAAATGTAAACAGGATGCTTAAGAAAAAGCAAGATGATTGCTGTCCTTTCCTTGTTTTTGGCTAATGTTAAATTTTCTAGTATTTGGTCTTCTACCAATTTTTTTTTTATTATTTAAAAAAAGAGTTTATTTTTAAGCAATCTCTATGCCCAACTTGGGGCTTGAACTTACAGCTCCAAGGTCAAGGGTCGCATGCTTCACTGACTGAGCCAGTCAAGTGCTCCTGCCTCTTTTTGAAAAAGGCGTTTTCTCCCTCTGGTCATTAAGGTACCATATATATGACTGAATTATAGTATGCATCACTTAGAAGGGACACATCTTTATAATTTTGTTTCTATCCCAAGATAATCACTGTTAACAGTTTGGTGTGTGTGCTCCCAAAGTTTTTCCTGGAGTGCATATGATTAAATCAACAAAGATGGAATCACACTATAATATTTTCTTTATATATAATATATAT
>NW_027533280.1:4684064-4735259 GCF_008692635.1 Crocuta crocuta
GATTGAGTCCTTTACTATTTTTAATGACTGCATATTTCATTTTCCGGAGGTACCATATTTTCTTCAATTCTCTATTATAAGATGACTGAATTATTTCCAGGTGTGTGTGTGTGTGTGTGTGTGTGTGTGTGTGTGTGTGTGTGTTTCAGCATTCGACATTTGCTGGATCAAAAAGAATGAACATTTCGGTTAAGCGTCCGACTTTCGCTTAGGTCATGATCTCGCGGTTCGAGGGTTCGAGCCCCGCGTCGGGCTCTGTGCTGACTGCCAGCTCAGAGCCTGGATCCTGCTTCGGATTCTGTGTCTCCCTCTCTCTCTGCCCTGCCTCCGTTCACACTCTGTCTCTCTCTCAGAAATAAACATTAAAAAAAAAAAAGAAAAAAAGAAAAATAAAACTCTGATACAATTTTAGAAAGAAAAGAAAAAAAAGATACTTACAAACTTACCTTCCCTAAAGAGCCATGTATACCTTGTAACAATCTTCTTTTAATGTTGGCATTACATTTTGATGACAGCTGTATTTTAAAATCTACTGTGCTACACTTCACGTATCATTTATTTTGGATTCTTTGGAAACTGTTCTCTTAGGTACATTAAAAAAACCAAAACCAAAGTCCTGTAATACAGCACCAATGGAGAGGTTTTAGAAGCCAAGTTTTAGTTCTTATTGTCTGTGATCCCCTTGCTGACACTTATGGAACAGGCGCCATGGCGATTGGTTGCTGATACAAAGGTTCCATAATTTAAAAAACAAAACAAATAAAAAAATCCTCATCAGTTATAAACAACCCTGTAATCTTGATATGAATCACTGTGGCTTTTTTTCCTTTCTTTCTGACATGTCTCTGAGTTCTTTTTAGAAATTCCAACCCAAACACCCAGAATTTGATTTTAGAAACCCTCTTTTGGGTTTCTGTAACTCATACAATTATATAATAACCCATAACAATGTAGGAGTTAGGGGCACTGACCTTCCCCAGTCCCCGAGTTGAAAATCTGTATATAACTTTTGACTCCTGAAAAACTTAACTACTAACAGCCTACTCTTGACTGGAAGCCTCGTGGATACAATATACAGTCAATTAACATATATTCTGTATAAGTATTTTATACTGTATTCTTATATAAAGTTAATGTTTTTAAGAAAATCATAAGGAAAAAAATAAAAAAAATTTAAAAAAAAGAAAATCATAAGGAAAATAACATTTACAGTACGTTCTTGCAACAAAATCTGCATGTAAGTGGACCCAAGCAGTTCAAACTCATATTTGGGATCCACTCTTCTCTAGTTGATTAAGTAATACCATAAAGCTTCAGTTTTAATACAATTTTGAACTTAGTTCTGCTTCTATGTAGCTTTCCCTTTGTCCTTAACGGCACAGTAGCAACATGCTCGGCTAAAATTTTCCTCTTTCCAGACTCCCTTATAGCTATGTGTGAAGGAGACATAGTACAAGTCTCTGGGCAGGACTTCTGGGAAGGATATTCAAGGTGGCACTCAGCTGGTATGCTCTCAGCTGGTGTGGTCCTCATATTCTCCTCACTTCTTCCTGCGAAGCCCAGGGATGCAGGAGCACCTAAAGATGCGTTACATGTGGTATGTAAAAAAGGACAGCACAAGGGAATTGGAGAAGCCTTGATTGCCACTGGCCTCTTTAAATGGTTGCTCCATTCAGGGACTACTTCTAGATTCAAAAGAAAAAACAAGACCCCCAAGGCGCTGCGAATTGGGTTTTCTGTGCTTGTGGCCAAATACAATCCCAATGTAGACACAGAAACAACTGCATCTTAAAATAAAAGCCAAACACATATAGGCTCCATTGAGATGGCACTGCAGTAACTTTATGTCCACAAGACTCAAGGCACTTTCTGAAGTATCTAACTTATAACCTAACATACCAGGAAATACTCGGTCTCATCAGTATTTGAAACAACTCATGATAGCTACTTTTGCCAGCCAAATCACGAAAACCCCTTAAATGCTAAAAAATTGGCCAAAGAGAAAAGTGAATGTCATATAAGGATAGACAATAGAGTCCAGAAATAAACCCCTACATTTATGGTCAACTCATTTTTAACAAGAGAGACAATTCAAAAAAGGGAAAGGATAGTTTTTTCCAATGTACTGCAACAAATGGATAGCCATGTCCCAAAGAATAAAGCTGGGCCTCTGCCTCACATAATATATAAAGAGAAACTCAAAAAGGATCAAAAACCCAACTGTAAGGGCTAAGAGTATAAAACACTTAGGAAATCATTACTCAGGTGTAAAATGATGCTTTGGATATACGATAGCTTTTTAATTAAAAAACTTTTTTCCAATGCTTATTTTTGAGAGAGAGAGAAAGAGAGAGAGAGAGAGAGAGAGCACAAGCCAGGGAGGGGCAGAGAAAAAGAGAGGGAGGCACGGAATCTGAAGCAGGCTCCAGGCTCTGAGCTGTCAGGACAGAGCCCAATGTAGTGCTTGAACCCACAAACCACGAGATCATGACCTGAGCCAGAGTTGGAGGCTTAACTGAGCCACCCAGGTGTCCCTACAATAGTTTTTTAGATATAACACCAAAAGCACAAGCTACCAAAGGGGAGAAAAAACTATAGAAATGGAATTAAGTTTCTGCAAATCATGTATCTGATGAGGGTCTAGAATTCAGAATATAAATAACTCTTGCAACTCGCCAACTAAAAGATAAAAAAAATCAAGTAAAAAATGGGCAAAGAATTTGCATAAGCGTTTCTTCAAAGAAGATATACAAATGGGCAATATCTACATGAAAAGATGCTCAACATCATTAGTTATTAGGGAAATATATACCAAAACCACGAGTTACTGCTTCATGTCTGCTGGATGGCTATAAATAAGTCACAAGTGTTGGAGAGGGCATGGAGAAATTAGAACTCTTATTTCTTGCTATTGGAAATGTAAACTGGTGCAGCCACTGTGGAAAAAGTCTGCCAGTTCTTCAGAAAGCTAAACATAGCGTGATTCAGCACTTCCACCGGTAGGTATATAATCAAGAGAAAGGGAAACAGATCTACACAAAAATTAGTACAGTAATGTCCCTGGCAACATTGTTCCTAACAGCCCCTAAGTAGAAACAACCCAGATATTCATAAACTGATGGGTAATTAATATATATATATATATCCCATTGTGTGTGTGTATATATATATATCCCACTGTATATATATATATATCCCACTGTATATATGTGTATATATATGTGTATATATACATATATATACACCATGGACATATGATGGAATATTATTCAGCCATAAAAAGGAATGGAGTATTGATACAGGCTAAAACATAGATCAATCTTGAAGACATTATGCTAAGTAAAAGAAGTCAGATAAAACAGGCGAAATACTGTTTGATCCCACTTATATGAAGTGCCAGGAGAGGCAAATTCAGAGACTGAAAGTAGAAATGAGATTACCAGGAGCTGGGTATTAGTCACCAGTGGTTTAATGGTTAGTGTTTCTTTTTTTTTAAATTTTTTTTTTAATGTTTTTATTTATTTATAGAAGAGAGAGAGAGAGAGAGACAGCGTGAGCAGNGTGATGGTTGCGCAGTACTGTGAACATTAAGTGCCAGTGAGCTACACACTTAAAAATGGTTGAAACGAGGCACATGGGTGGCTCAGTCAGTTAAGTGTCTGACTCTTGATTTCAGCTCAGATCATGATCTCACAGTTCATACGATCGAGCTTGTGCTTGCTCTCTCTTTCAAAATAAATAAATAAACTTAAAAAAATGACTGAAATGGTAACATTATATGTTTTACCACAATAAAGAAAAAGAAAAGAGGAATGAAGTGCTGTTATTGTTGTAACATGGATGAACCTTGGAAATGTTATTCTAAGTGAAAGAAGCCAGACACAAAGGCCACGTTATATGATCCCATTATTGTGAAATGTCCAGAAAAGGCGAATCCATAGACAGAAAATAGATCAGTGGTTGCCAGAGACTGACGGGGTGGGAGGGAGGACAAGAATGGACAGGAGGGTGACCACCACTGAATTGTATACTTTATTATTTTTTAGTGTTCATTTATTTTCGAGAGAGAGAGCACGAGCTGGGGAGGGGCAGAGAGAGACGGAGACACAGAATCCGAAGAGGCTCCAGGCTCTCAGCTGTCAGCACAGAGCCCTATGAGGGTTTCGAACCCACAAACCATGAGATCATGACCCGAGCGGAAGTTGGATGCTTAACCGACTGAACCACCCAGGCGTGCCACGAATTGCACACTTTAAAAGATTGAATATTATCTCAAAAGCTTTTTAAGTGAATGTCAAAGATAAGCAATAAAGGTTTCTGACATGGAATGTTAGAAATTTCTTTATTATTTCCTATTCTTATTAAGCACCAGCTTAATAACGCAGAAAATTTCAAATCACCCTTCGACAACTTGTTCTTCCTCCCCAATACCCAAATTCTTGATAAAGAGCTCTTCAAGTGAAGACATGGTCTCTTCTCTCTTCTGTATAAAACTTTATCAAATAAAGGCAAAGAACTGTGTACATCTTGCTGTAAAACGCTGCCCATGGCTGTGGGAATGTCTGCCCAGGCTCCTTTTACTGTCCAGGTCCTGAAAGACTCTTGTTCATGAACTGTCTCTTCACAAAGCAAGTCCACCACTAACAAGAGGGGATAAAACAGTATGGATAGTAGCTGTCAAATCACCATGCAAGTTCAAGCTAAGGTCATAAATTAAATTGTTAATTTATGTAATAACAAAATGTCATCTTGGCCTGGCATCTCTTATGTTATAGACTTCTTGAAAACACACATAAAAAATTTTTTTTGACTCACCAATCAGTCAAAATTATGGTGACAAAAAAAATGTAATATGTTCAAGATATCTCACATAGAAAATCTGCCCTATGGGTTTACAATGCCCTAACATGAGAACATAGAACCCAAACTGTTTATCATACGCAGTTCATTATTCAGTATGGCTCACTGAACCCCTACTATGTACTAGGCACCCATTCAAAGTTAAGCAACACGGCAGTGCAGAAACTAATCTTGCAACGAAAGATCTTAGTTTATTTAATGGTAGCTACGTGGTAAAAGGTTATTTATCAACTAAATAGGTGAAAGAAGAGGGTCTTACCTTGCTAGGTTTATCATTCTGAGGGTCAAAAACTTTCTCACAAAGTCTCAGTCCAGTCTCTTGTCTCAGCTGCTGTAAGTAGGCCCTCATCATCTCTAAAATCAAGAGCCGGGAGTACAATAAGAAAAATCCTGTCTGAGAATGCATCCCCAAAGTGTGCTGGTTGCTGGTCTGGACAGTGACCTTGGCAATACATTTCTACACATTCAGACAAGATAAGAAATAGAAATGACAGTCCAAATGGTTTTATAACTATTTTGGTTCAAAAGATTCTCTACATGTTATACTTGTTGCCAAGAATCTTTGGTGAGAGTGACTGGTAAGACAGTATCTGTACTAATGATTCCACTCTCAACCTGTATACCAATCAAGATAAGGAAAGGAAGGGGTAAGAAGTCAAAGCAAGAAAATCTTGGGCCATAGAGAGGGAGGTGGAAACCCTGTTCTTACCATCTTCTTGTTTGTTTGCAGGTTTGGCATAAATTGCATTAAGTGGAAAACCAGGCTCTCCAGGAATGGGAAAATTAGTGATTCCCAGTGTATACATTTCTTTTTCACCTTGGCTTTTGGAATTGCACTTAAAAAAAAAAGAAAAAAGAAAAAGAAAAAATTGTAGACACATATTTTACAGAGGAAAAGGATAATAATGTCCAATTTGTAATTTTTTAGTTTAAGTAGGTGTGGCTGGGATTACTAGTGTTTTTGGGTGCCCGTGGGCCCCTTCGCAGAATACTATTTTAAATGACCAAAATATACAAGATTACGAAAGAAATCATATAGTCAAACACAATAATTACAATATTAAAAAGCCAAATTAATGACTTATGTGCACTTCTTTATTAATGTACTACATGACAAGATCCAGGCAGGGGACCTAATAACTAAAATTTGTAGTAATGAGTGAAAATAAAATTTCAAAACATCTTCAACTCTGAATGTAATAAGGAAATGCTGTGATTTCTACTGAAGAAAAAGTCACAGATATGGCGCAGGCTACTGTGGGTTGTTGCCTACGTTAATAATTACAGTAAGTGCCAAATTTCAGCTACAAGTTAGTGAAAAGAAAGACATCATCTTTTTCCCATTCAAGCTCATCAACCCTTGGATTATATATCCTTGGGCCCCAGGTTAACAACCTCTGAGCCAAGAGTTTAAAAGAAAGATTTCTGTCTTGGGAAGACACACACAATGGCTTAAAACACCACACCCTTATCTGCTCATTAGCAACTAAATTATAGGTTTAGAATCCACATTCAGATTTTCCTCTTAGGTCTGGGCTCTAAGTCAGAGAAAGTTATTATCTACTTGTCCTGAAAGTCTCAACAAGTCCAGACAGCTGAGTGAACATGTGTTACTGTGTTTTCCTCACAGACAATCATCCACGTTTAATTACCTTTTGGAGTTTCTTCAGACACTCAGAAATGTAAAGAGTTATGTATATCAAGGTTCTATCAGCTTCATTCTGCAGGGGTGGGGTGGGGGGTAGAAACACATAAGTTACAAACAGTCCTGATGAAAACATAATAATCACATGCAATAAAAACTCAAGCTTTGTCTTTTGAGCGTCAAATGAAAACTGCAAGTAGAGTTCCTATGGCATCAAAAGTTGCCATTCTCCAACTGCAGTCTTCTCGAGCCACCTGTCTGTCCGCTCCTGGGGAGGGAGTCGCCTGTTACCATCCTGAGCTGTGTGGCTGTTCCTGTTCACCTCAGCTGCCCTCATCTCTACATCCTCCTTGCCTCTCAGTCCCTGGGAAGCTGTGCCAACAGCACCTCCCTCTGTGTAGAAGGAGAGGTACTAGAACTGCCTGGAAAATGTGAAGTGCACCATATGGTCAGCTAATTTTTAAAGTTCTTTCAGTTCAGGATCTCTGCCAAGAACAAAAGCTTTCATGACTTTAATGGAGGAAACAGCTATTTCATGTCTGCCTCGTTCTTCTTCTTTTTTTAATGTTTATTCATTTTTGAGAGAGAGACAGAGAGAGACAGAGAGAAAGAGAGAGAAAGAGAGACAGAGCATGAGCAGGGGAGGGGCAGAGAGAGAGGGAGACACAGAATCTGAAGCAGCTCCAGGCTGTCACCACTGAGCCTGACACGAGACTCGAACTCTGGAACCATGAGATCATGACCTGGACGCTTAACCAACTGAGCCACCCAGGCGCCCCTTCATGTGTGCCTTGTTCTTAAAGAGCTCCATGAGCCCACCTCTTGATCTAACCAAAAGGAAAATGTGAAGACTGGATGTTGAGATGTGGTACATACTTCAGGTCAAACTGGCACAGATCTACAGTCTTAAAAACAAACTACACATGTCCGTATTTT
Source organism: Crocuta crocuta (assembly GCF_008692635.1). Classification (NCBI taxonomy): domain Eukaryota; kingdom Metazoa; phylum Chordata; class Mammalia; order Carnivora; family Hyaenidae; genus Crocuta; species Crocuta crocuta. Next base: position 4,691,506 of record NW_027533280.1, read on the forward strand.
TAAGAGCATATGACACTCAGGAGAATGAGATGTGGCAGAAATACATTTATTTACACCTGTTACAAACATAACACTTAGACCAGGCATTAAATACAGAAAACACTGTATCATAGGACTACAATTTGTAGAATAAAAGCCTACAAACCAAAAGATTTTCACACCCTGATTCCGAAAGGTCAAGGTTTGGTAAGGAGAGGTTCCATATTCAAGAATATTATCAAGAAAAGTTGTTGACATTCCTATAACTTGCTCATAGGAGGAATTCAGAAAAGTTTTTTTTAATTTATTCCATCTCCCCCTTTCCTCTTCTGCCACCCTCCTTCTACCTTCCTCTTGACCTCATTCCTCCCAAGAACTAAGGGCAGAAAGGAGAAAAGGGTAGTCGAGGGAAGGGCCAGAAGCATTGAAGTTTCTTTATTTCTCCATTTCAGGTCCAAGACACAGAAGTACATAAAAATATCATATCATGTAGGATTTTTAGTTTTGGACTGGCACATAGTAGGAGATTTACTAATGCTGATAATAAATAAAAATGTGTAGATCGTGGGTTGGCAGACCTCCTTTGAAAAGGACCAGATATTAAATATTTTAGGTTTTGTGGACCAAACTTTGTCACAACTATTCAACCCAGCTGCTGTGGTGCGAAAGCCGCCATAGACAATGTATTAAAAATGTATGTGGCTGTGTTCCAATAAAACTTTATTTGTAAAAAGAGGCAGCGGGCCAGATTTGGCCCTTAGGCTGTAGTTTGCTGACCCATGGTATAGACTTTAAACTAATGTTGATACAGGGTCTAATATTAGGCACTTCTCTAGGTTTTTAAAGTCATACAATCTCATTCAATTTTATTTATTCTTCAGAATCCTAACAGCCAGGTGGATTATTATCCTCATCAGGAAACTAAATTAAATATTAAAAGCTCTGTACTTTACCTTAATCTCATAGTTTTTGAAGAAAACATTGGCCTTGAAATAATAGATGGCTTCATCCACAATATCTGTATCTTTTGCTAAGCAGGACATAAGGGGAGGAAGGCAGAGAACATTAGCCAAATGCAAAAATAACACTTTAAAAAAAGCTATACAGAAAAAAAGCCCAGCTCAATGGTCAAGTCTTGGAGTTGAGGGGCGCCTGGGTGGCTCCATCGGTTAAGCGTCTGACATTGGCTCAGATTATGATTTCATGGTTCATGGGTTCAAACCCGTATCGAGCTCTGCACTGACTGCAGAACCTGCTTGGGATTCTCTGTCTCCTCTCTCTCTGCCCCTCCCCCACTTGCTCCCTCTTTTCAAAACAAACAAACTTAAAAATGGAGTTGAATAAAATAAAATGAGGTTACTGAGACATAAGGTCTTTAGAAACAATTTCTAGAAAAATAAGTACGTACATGGTTTATTCTTTTTTTAAAAAAAAAAACCCCTCCTATTTTTTGGGGTACCTGGGTGGCTAAGTCGGTTAAGCGTCCGACTTCGGCTCAGGTCACAATCTCATGGTTCGTGGGTTCGAGACCCGTGTCGGGCTCTGTGCTGACAGCTATCTCAGAACCTGGAGCCTGTTTCGGATTCTGTGTCTCCCTCTCTCTGACCCTCCCCTGTTCACGCTGTCTCTCTCTCTTAGAAATAAATAAAACATTAAAAAATCTTGCTATTTTTAAAGTTTATTATATACAGAGAGAGGGAGGAGCAGAGAGAGAGAGAAGCTCAAGCAGCCTCTGCACTGTCAGCACAAAGCCTGATGTGGGGTTTGATCTCAAGAGCTAGACGCTCAACCAACTGAGCCACCCAGGCGCCCCCCCCCTCAGCTGTCAGCACAGAGCCCGACACAGGGCTCGAACCCACGAACCGCGAGATCATGACCTAAGCGAAAGTCGGGACACTTAACCGACTAAGCCACCCAGGCGCCCCCCCCCTCAGCTGTCAGCACAGAGCCCGACACAGGGCTCGAACCCACGAACCGCGAGATCATGACCTAAGCGAAAGTCGGGACACTTAACCGACTAAGCCACCCAGGCGCCCCCCCCCCCCATGATTTATTCTTATAGCTTTATTGTTTTCATAAAAAATACACTCATTAGAAACAAATTAATCAACACAAAAACATATTTTACTGTCACCCTAAATCTCACTACCTAGAAATAACTATTAACATTTGTTGAACACCATTCCAGACATTTCTCAATGCATTTATAAAAACAGACTGAGACACAGACTAACTTTGATAAAATACTATTTAAAACTAAAAAGTAGTCAATGTAATTTGATTTGAATTTACATATACTGCAGTTTCAGGGGGGAAAAGTCTCAATTGTCATTTAGAAACACACTGGGCTCAGGTATACATCTTTCTGTGAAAACTATGACTTAAAAAATATACTTGTACAAGCTGTTTTAGGTGGTTAGAGACTGAGAAAAGCCAGGAATACTGTTGCGACAAAGACAGATCTCCTTTTACAATTTCTTTGGCAGTCTTGTTTTCCTTTTCTTATTTTAAAAAGGTCAAAATCCCAGGGTCTTGATATCCGGCAGCTGGTTGCAGAAATGCACAGACTGTTTTTTTTTTTTTCCAGAGATAGTTATTTATATTTCTTGTCTGTGACTGCTATCACTCTCACACAGTAGAAATGCAAGGCGATGCTGAAGGTTGAGCACTCTGTGATTCAGCTGACTTTAACACTGCTTGTTCCCTTGCTAAAGAATTTCAACAGAATTCTAACTCTAGACTCTGTTCTCCCAATCTATTTTCTCATCTGCAGAAAAGGAAACTTCCTCAGAAGATGTGGTATTGTTTACAAAACCAGCTAGTTCTCCTAAATTTATNTTAGAAGAGTGTCTCCCACAAAAAAAAAAAAAGTGTTCAAAAGGTATCTGTCCAATGTAAAAAAAATTATTTTTGGTTCTGAGAGAAAGAGAGAGAGCAAGTGGCAGGGAGAGGCAGAGGGAGAGAAAGAGAGAATCTTAAATAGACTCTACCCTCAGTGAGGAGCCTGACATGGGGCTCAATCCCATGACCTGGGATCATGACCTGAGCTGAAATGAAGAGTCGGTCGCACGACGGACTGAGCCACCCAGGTGCCCCATAAATAAATCAAATGGATTAATGCTACCTATTATTTAGCTCAGAGCACAGGCTTGTACTCCTTCCTTATTCCTGTTCAGGTCTAATCCTGTCTCCTGAGGAAAAGCTAACAGGTCATTTCCTATCTACAGAAACCACGAGAAGATCTGGTTTCCTGGGGCCCCCTTCTCCCTTAAGGGCCCATGAAATATCGCAAAGGTGGTAATTAGACATACTCTAACCCTGGCACCTTCTAATCTGCTACAGTGGTGTTTTGTAACCATCTGAAAAGGCTTCTTCTCAAGGAATCTGGGCCAACATTGACTCTTATTCTTTCTTTGCACTGTAATTCTTTTCTTTTATACGATTTTTCTTCTTTTTCTTCATCTCAGAATCAAGTAAAACCTATTGCAACTCACCAAATTTTTTGAGTTTACTGAGCTTTCCACTGGTATTGAAAACAAAATTAAGAAGAGGTCAAGTCAAATAGTCTAGCAGAGGAATAGAGACAGGGTCAGTACAAGATTGACAATGAAAACTATGGTGGAAGAGACCTAAAATGGAAATCAGTAAGATGCTTTCTGGGTACAGGGAAACCATGTCTAATACAATACAAATCACACTGTTGGCAGAACATCTCAGAATGTGTCAGAAGAGCCTAAAAAGAATGGGGCTTTCTAAACAGTAAGACATGGTTCAAAAAAAGAGAAAGTGAGTACCGAGAAAGAAAACAAAGATCTAAAATTCAGAAAAGCAAGAGAAAGGATGTGCAATGTTATACAGGACATATAAGATTTAAGATTGAAGTACAGCTGAAAATGAAGGTACTGAAAATGAATAAAGGAAGTAGAATTAGATGGGGGAAGGGGTTAAAAAGTTTTGTTTTGTTCTCCCCCGGCCTGAAGACAGAGAAAGGATGGGGCGTCGTTATTCTACAGAGATAGCAGCATTAGATCACTTTGTAAGAACTGATAGTGGGATGACCGAACAGTGTCCAGAAGCACATTTCCTCTTCCCTCTCAACCAAATATCCTGGAGAACTCAGCAGCAATAATACACTTTCTTATTAGATGCAACATTTACTCTTCATCTTGGAAGGCCTGGAAAGCAATATCCACCAAGCGGAGAGAAAATACAAGAGCAATATGAGACCAAGGACTGAGTTAAGACTTTGCCTGACTTGATAATGTCTGAAGATCGCTAGATGTTTCCTACTAAAATCTGAAAATAATGGAAAGAAGTTTTGACTTACTCTCTCTAGGGGCAGGTCCTTTGAACTGGCTTCTGATAGGCAACAGTGCCATGTTTCCAATGAGTTTGGTGTCAGGATCCATGAGAGAAGAGTGGTAAGCCTGTTGTGGCAAGCCAGGTAAGAATAGGCAAACAGAAAGAGTAAATGTCAGTGGGGCAGATAAGTAACATTTCTCGAGAGGGAAAAACAGTAACCCACCCAAGACTAACTAGGGAAGGGGGAAAGGGGATGGCAGCAGCCATGTTCTGGAGCTGGCTCTTTACTGGCTCATGAAAACGAGATGTAAAATTCTGAGGAGTTTTTAAAATTTAGAAGCAAGCTGGTTGTTAAACACAGCCATTACTAAAAATTATATAAATTTGCAATTAAATAAATTATATTAAAGACAAATGTAATAAGTACTGAGAATTCATTACTTCCTGTTTTTAAAAATTATTTCACTATTGGCTATGATCCTAAGGTTATCTATAACTTTTCTATCTTTGTGGTAGAAATACTATGTAATGATGTGCTACTGTGCATCTTCCAAGTTCATGTTCAGTGACATCACATTTGTAACTGGTGGGAGTATTTTTGCTACAGAGATAGGCAAACACTATATAAATCAGGGGTACAACCCCCCTTCCCCAAGCTATTGTTAAACCAGAACCCAAGCATTGGCTTTTCAGTTCTGCCACTTCCTGGCTATGTGTTTGACCAAGACATCACTTTTCTTCTCTTAGCCTATTTCCAAATGTATAAAATGAAGAGTTATCTATTGCCTTCAGTAGATGTGTGTTAAAGGAGCAAGGGAAACCATATTTATGAAAGCAATTTGTGTGATGATTCCTAGTTCTGCCTTTTACAAAGGAACACAAGAAGGGCCCCATTCATATATTCATTCATTCACCAAATGATAACCAAACACCTTCTATGTGCAAAGCATGGTGATACAATGGTAGGTAAGACCAGAATGATCTCTGTCCTTGAAGAACTTTCAACCTAATGTTGGCAGATATCAAATAAGTAATCCCAGGAAAGTTGAGGAATGAGCACAGGACTTTAAAGTCCTAGCTTAAAATCTGGCTTTACCATCAGTACACAACCTTGGGTAAGTTACTTACCTTCTCTGAACCTCAATTTCCTCCTCTGCAAAATGGGAACAATAACGTAGCTACTTCACAGGGTTATTGTTGAGGATTAAATGGGATAATTTACATGCAGTGTGTAGCTTAGGGTCTGCCTGGCACACATGAGGAATCAAATGGTAGCTATGGGATTCATTAAATATGTAACTAAGGCCTGCACTTTTTTGTCACAGGTATGCTTCATCTAAAGCAGGCTCCCCCCTCACCTTCACCAGCTGTCTTGTTAATTTCCATCATCGCACTTGTCACTATCTAAAACGACCTTCTTTATATTTACATGTTTGTTTCCCCATTAGACTGTAACCTCGAGCGTAGGGGACTGTTGGACTTATTCACAGCTATTAACAGTACTTCGCAAGCAGCAGGGGCTCAGTAAATTTTTTGTGTGAGTAATCACGTTATTGAACCTCCTTTTCCTGATCCGCAAAATGGAGACCACGATGACGATAAATTTGCCCCACAAGACTGGCTGGCGGCAAGGAAGGACAAACAGACTACTATCAATTTTACTTCTACTCTGATGCCCACGAAAATAGAAACATTTGGTAACCAGGAGCCGACCCTGCGTCTGCGCTGGCGGCCCTACACCCAGCAGCTAAGTGTGGCCACCACAGCCGGGCGACAGAGGAGGAGTCCGGGAAGTGGGGTATGACAGTGACAAGCAGCGGGAGGGACCCGCCCCCGGGGGTTGAAGAGGAAGTGGGCCTGCGGGGGGTAGAAAATGAGAAGCCGGACCCTAGCCTTCAGTATTAAAAAATAAAAAGCACAGTCCTTGGCTTCTCGGCTCTAGTGAAGCCTTGGGGATCCTGCCGGGGTCCGGGGATACGGGAAGAACGAGAGAAGGGGTCGGCTCTGGAGCGAAAGGGGCGAGAGGGGCCGAGGCAGCCTCCTCTGCACGCCCGGGGTCTCTGGCCCACTCTGCCGCGGCCCCGTCCCCCCCGGCCGACCCAATCCTACAACGACAGGCCCCCTCCCCTCGCCTCTCCCCTGCTCAGGGCCCGCTTCCTCTCTGCCCTCCTCGGCCCGCTTCTCTCAGCTCACGCACGATTCCTCGCCGCTCTCCCCAGTTCTCGCCATCTCCCCACACCGCGACTTCGCCCCCTTACCGGCATCTTGGAGGCTCCCGGTTTGAAGCTAGACCAGGAGGCTGGAGTTACAGCGCTACGCTTCCGGTCCGGCGTCCCGGGCGGGGTAGGCGGAAGTGAGCCGGAAGGGGAGGGTGAGGGGAGGACGCGGCACTTCCGGTCTTGCTGTCTCTCTGCTCTGGCGGCTGAGGCTGCTCAGGGAGGAAAGGGACAGCAGAGGGCGCCCGAACACTAGGCAGGGCCTGTGAGTGCCGCTCATTGCGTGAAGTTTGAGCGAAATGGAGCGGGTTCCTGGGTTACAGAATCCTAAGGGTCACTCATCTCAAAACTTTGTTTTTCCTCAAAGATTATCTTTTCGGTGAAGCATTCCCTGGATCACAGTATTTTAATTTTTAAAAAATGTTTAGTTTTGAGAGAGAGAGCACAAGCGGGGGAGGGACGGGGATGGGGGGCGGAGGATCGGAATTGGCTCTGCGCTGACAGCAGCGAGCCCCATGGTGGGACTCGAACTCAGGAACTCCACGAGATCATGACCTGAGAGATCATGACGTGAGCTGAAGTCAGATGTTCAACTGACTGAGCACAAGAGTCACACTATTTTAAATTCAACCCCAATCCACTCCCCTGTGTTATCTTTATTTCTCTTTTACCCACAGATATGATTCTTTTATTATTTAGCTTACTTTTGGTATTTATTTCCCCACTCATGTGAACGTCAAAAAAGCTGGGATTTTTTCCATTTTGTACACTATTGTGTATCCCCTGCGCCTGTAATAGTGATGTACACGGAAAGCATCAATAAATATTTGATGAGTGTATGAATGAAAACAACTGGTTCTAATAATGGGGAAAGGAGAGCAGAGAGGGATTTATGCATTACCCAACTCCACTTTTTTGTGTGTGTAAAAACTGCAAAAATGGACTCTGGGCTTGAATCCTAGCTCTAATATTTACTAGTGGTGTCATTTTGGGTAAGTTAATTAACTTCTCTATGTCTGTTTCCTCACCCGAACTGGAGATAATCTACTTACCTCACTGTTTTGTGAAGATGAAATGAATTACATGTAAAGTATGTAAAACTTAAATGCCTGGAACATACGAAAAGCTCAGGAGTTTTTTACCTGTTACTAGGAACCACCTCATGTGTTAGTTTGCAAACTGGCCCTTGTATATAGAAGGCAAGAAGACTGAAGAGGAAGGCCAATCCTGATATACAGGTCGTGGTTCTAATCAAGTGAGGGAACTTACTTATAAGAGTTATCTTTGACAAGGCAAGAGTAGATGTCCCGTTACCTGCCACAGTAAGTCTATATAGAGGCCATAATTGGGTTCAGTCATATCCAGATGGGCTCAACATCATATTCTCTCAAGACTATGTCCTTACAACAGTGAGGGGTGGGAGGGATGAGGAACCTCGTTTAAGGGTCAACCAGTGGTCACATCCTCTTGATGATCTTCTCCAACATCACCTTAAGTGCCAAGTTCATTGCTGCCTCAGGCCATTTCTCCTGCCAGTCCCTCAGACTGGAATACTCTGGCCCATGTTCCCACAAATGATTTCTTATTCAGGTTTCTAGCCAAATAGCACCATTTAGGAGCTTTCATTGACAATGAGCCCAAGTAGCCCCTTAGTTACTCTCCAGTTCATTACTGTTTTCATTTCTTCCCATTCCTTATCAAGGTTTCCTTGTTTATGGTCTCAAGGGACTGCATGTTAACGCCATGAGACTAGGGCCTTGTCTGGTCTGAGTGCTCCCATTTGTCCTCAGTGCCTGGCACCTACCAGTAAATTTTTCCACAGAATCATGGGAGGCTCTCCATCAAGATAATGAAATCCTTGAGGACTGACTGGAATGGACATACTCATCTTTGAAACCCATGTCTAGAGGAGAAGGAAATTCAATTTGGTCCTTTACTTCTTGTCCAGAGGCACATACCAGATTCCAGAAGCTAAACCAGGGAAAAACAGTTCAAGGAGCAACGAGGGCAAATGAAGTTAGTTGCCTTTCCTGTCTTCCATGGCAATAAAATTTCTAATTTGCAACATTGGGAGATGAGCGTGTTTTCACCCTTTCATACTCAGGGCTACAAGGAGTCTCTAAGCAGGACAGTACTGCTTATTCTTTACTGATTGACCCCCAACCTGCCCCACTCCCCGGCAATAGCTCAAACCAATGGACCATGATGCAAATACCTGACTTGTACCTGTAGCCCAAGCCCCCAGACACAAGTTACCACTGAAAGCTATGGCTTCTCCCAGTTTGCACGTCTTTAGTTAAAATGTGACACTACAGGTGTACTCCTGCTATCTATGTACAAGAATGATTAAAATTTAACTGGAGTTGCAGGTTAAAGGGCTTAATTTGTATTGATATAAGATCCGGGACCAAATGACCAATGAAGCCTGGGTCCGTTATAAGGCTTATATGAAAGTGAAAGAAACTACGTTTCTTTTTTACCTTAAAAAAAAAGTTAATCTATTTTGAGAGAGAGCACACACGTGCAAGAGAAAGCAGGGGAAGGGCAGAGAGACAGAACCCCAAGCAGGCTTTATGCTGTCAGCTCAGAGCCCAACATGGGTTCTACCTCACGATTGTGACATTGTGATCTGAGCCAAGATCAAGAGTAGGACGCTTAACCAATTGGGCCACCCAGGCAGCCCAAGACTATGTAAGATATTCTTTAGCACATGGCCTGGCAGAACTCAATGGGCATTAGGAGGACCTGGTCCACAGCAGATTCTAGAGAAGTATCTGTTGACTGACTGACTAGTCATTCTCCATGCTTTCACACCCAACCCCTCTGAACTTAAAAACACTGAAAATAAAAAATTCGACCAATGTGCACATTAGTTAAAAATAAAAAAATTATGTCTTTCGCATTTTTGTGTGCATGTTATTTCGGGAAAGTGTACATTTTTAAATGCTCAGAGACTAAGAACTGCATTTTTGGGGTACCTGGGTGGCTCAGTTGGTTAAGTGTCTGACTCTTGATTTCAGCTCAGGTCATGATCTCGCAGTTCGTGAGTTTGAGCCCTGCATCAGGCTCTGCACTGACAGTGCGGAGCCTGCTTGGGATTCTTTCTGTCTCCTCTCTCTCTGCTCCTACCCTGCTTGCTCTATCAAAATAAACAAACCTTTAAAAATAAATAAATAAATAAATAAAGTGAAAACTGCATTTTTAAAGAAATCACTATGTTTTGATGACTGGGCAAATTTACTCATTCAAAAATTTGCCCTGGTTGAGTACTTTTTTTTTTTTTTTATGAGAGAGAGAGAGAATGACAGAGGGCGCACATGTGAGTTGGGGAGGGGTAACAGGGAAGAGAGAGAGAGAAAATCTCAAGAAGGTTCCATGCTCAGCATGGAGCCTGATGCCTGACGTGGGGCTCAATCCCACGACCCTGGGATCTTGACTTTTTTTTTTTTGATCTTGAAATCAAAAGCTGGATGCTCAACTGCTTGAGGCACCCAGGTGCCCCTGACTGAGTATTCCAAATTCTGACTAGAAAACAAGAGTAACAAAAGGTTAGTGCTATTTTCTATTTCTTTTATTTATTTACATACATTTATATTTTAAGTTACTTTTCATTCTTTAATTACACAAATGATACATTTTCAATGTAGTAAAACTCAGAGATATAGATAAGCAAAGGTCTTAACTATATCCTTCTAGATTTTTTTTACCTTTGGACACACATGTATATTTTGTTACAATAATTCCTGCCTCTCAAAAAAAAAAAACCTTCAAAAGTAACAAAAATCCAACAGTAGAAATAAAAGCAGACTGGGTCCTAAGTGTACCCCAGGTGCTCATTCATACTATATACAAGTCTATGTGCATTCATTTAAATTCCAACATTTAAAATCTGAATTGATGTTGTTAAAATGATACTACAACATTCCACCTGAAACACCAGCCATTGAAGAACAGCTAGAGCTTGATCCGGGCATGCTGCTGCTAAAGAGCCAAGTATTACTTTCTTCACTGAAATAAGTAGCTTTCTAGTACTGCATCCTTCGAAGAGAACCATGTCTTGCTGGTTCAGCCACAGTGCTTCCCATATATGGTTACTATTTTAAAAACTCTTCATTCCTTCTGGTGTCCTTGAAAATATTCGTCAAACATAGAGGACGACTCCTCTTCATGTTCCTGACACAAAGAACAAAACAGAAAATATTCATTTCCCCTAAGTTAGATCTAGTATGTGCTCACCTATTTTTCAAGTATTACTCTACCAGGAGATAATGCCCAAATGCATTTTAGGTGTCTTTTACAGTGACAAAAGGCATGGGTGATAGAATTTTTCCAGCTAGGTGGTAAATTAAAGTGCTTGTATCTCATTGGAAGCATTTCTTACTTGAGTTCACACCTGCTGACTCTCAGCTACTTTGCTGAGATAGTGGCCTATGATAACTACCACCAGGCTTCCCAGTGACATGTGAGGGCAGCCCAAGTTCAACTGGATTTCATCTCCTCTTTGCACTTGCCCCCAAGCCCTGAGGACAAAGAAACTTAATAATACCATAGCCTCAATAACAGGAAACTGATACTGCTTGTTGAGCGCAGATGTGAATCTCGGAGAACTCCCAGGAAAGCCCAGGTTACCACTGCTGCTGAGACGAAATTTAAGGAGTTGCTGGGAGTATGCAAGAGGCCACTGAGTGCTGGTGCAAACTGATACCAAAAGTCAATAATCAAAATTACCTTTGGTTCTTTGAATTCTAAGTCTTCTCCATACTGAATGGCAAAATCAATATGTTGTAACACAATGTTCATGCTTTCTTCATCTGATTGATCATAGGGTAAAAATCGAACCATGCTGTAGTCATCAATCTACAAGTTGGGAATTTCAGAAAAGGTCATTCTGAAGCTATACAAGACTTAATTTTCAACTTACATTTTAGTTTATAAGCATTTGTGTTTCTGATTTAAAACATCTGCATGTGGAAGGAGGGAGGAGGAGGAACAGACACAGAACAAGAGCAAATCATTGATTTTTCTGGCCTCTGACCTCCCCGATACTCATGAACTTACTACTTAACTAGACACTATTTCATAGGTATTTATCTGAATTCAACAACCACCGGGAATTTCAAAAAGGCACAGACAGTTCTGAACTTCCCACAAAGCTTAGAACAGTAGACATGTCAGTTAACTTATCAGCTACTGCCAATAGAGGGGTGCCTGGGTGGCTCGGTTGGTTAAGTGTCTGACTCTTGATTTTGGCTCAGATCATGATCCCTGCATCTGGCTCTGCTCTCGGTGTGGAACCTGCTTAAGATTCTCTCTCCCTCTGTCCCTCCCTCATGCATGCACACACGTGTACTCTCTTAAATAATTAATTAATTTAAGCTACATACTGGCCAGCCCACAGCCTGTCCCTACCTTCCTCCCTTTTACGAGGAACAGGGTTGGACTCTGCTTCCTGTAATGGTGGCTACTGACTAGCTCTGGGTAAACAGCAGACCAGGTCATTTAAAAAAAACTTTGAGAAGCACCTGGGTGGCTCAGTTGGCTAAGCATCTGACTCCTAATTTCGGCTCAGGTCATGATCTCACAGTTTGTGAGTCTGAGCCCTGCATCGGGCTCTCCGCTGTCAGCACAGAGCCAGCTTCGAATCCTCTGTACCCGACTCCTTCTGCCCCTCCCCCACTGCTTTTCTCTCTCCTCTCTCTCTCAAAATAAATAAACTCAAAAAAAAGCTTACCAGTCCACATATGGCTTTAGTCAATTTTTTAAATTTTTTGCTTCTTAAGTCACTTGCAGAATCATCTAATAAAGAATACATGTCTGGATCTAGAAACCTTCAAAGGAGAGAAAAACAACTGACGAATAAAAGGAAGAATAAATCAGGAAACTAGTTTTGCAGACTGACAGAACTTTACATCTCCGCAATTAAGATCTGAGGATAATGGAAGAAGTAAGCTCACTTTTCAATTTCCTTTTTAGCTTTCTTACTCAGCAGATCCATTTTTGTCATGATGTTAACTTGTGGAATTTCTAGAGAGATCATGGCACTCAGGGCTGCCAAGATGCCAGAGATGAACTAAAGGAGGTAAAAGAAAAGGAAAGATGAATTAATTGTTGCCAACAAAATTTGGTGATCTCCACATAAAAGAGAGGCTTTTGCTCCTCACTGGAACCAAAACTGGCCTAAGTAAAAGAAATGCTAATCCTAAAGAAAAGACAGTCCACACTAATCAGATGGTTGACCCGGTAGATTTAATTTACAGTGATTGTGGGAGCCTTGGCTGGCTTGGTCAGCTAAGCACATAACTCTTGATATTAGGGTTATAAGTTCAAGTCCCACATGGGTGTAGGAATTACTTAAATATAAAATCTTAAAAAAAAAATGTACAGTGATCACAAACCTCAATTTAAAGTTAAGATGTTATCTTAACCCCTTTTTCATTGAATATTCCTTAAGAGCAATTGATGGGAAATACAGTTCATAAACTAGATAAAAGGCCCTCAGAGAATTAAAAATGGACCTATAAACAATGCATTTGCCTCATTTTTCTTGGTAAATAGTTACCCCAAATCTATATGATATCATATTTTGACTTAAAAATATATCTGGAATATAGTTTTGAAATATCCAGAATCACACAGTGGTTAAAGAAGACTGTCATCTGCTAAAAAGTCAACATGAGTGACCTAAACCTTGAGAGGTACCTGGGTGGCTCAGTTGGTCAGTGTCCCAACTTTAACTCAGGTCATGATCTCTTGGATTTGACTTTGAGCCCCATGTCAGGCTCTGTGCTGACAACTCAGAGCCTGGGGCCTGCTTCAGATTCTGTGTCTCCCCCTCTCTCTGCCCCTCCCATGCTCATGCTCTGTCTCTCAATAGTAAATAAAGGTTAAAAAAAACGTAAACCTTGAACGATTCCACCATGAACTGAGAGTCAACGAGAAAAACTCCACAGACTCGGAACTCCCATTGTTCCAGCTGCTGGACCAGTTGTTTCATCACAGGCAGGTGCGTATACAACTCAATCTGACCTACATGAAGAATAATAACAAGATTACTATAAACAGGAAATAAGTGAACTCATTACATTACGTGAAAAAAAAAATTTCCCTTGGGGCGCCTGTGGCTCAGTCGGTTGAGCGTCCAACTTCGGCTCAGGTCATGATCTCACGGTTCGTGGGTTCGGGGCTCGCGTCAGGCTCTGTGCTGACAGCTCAGAGCCTGGAGCCTGCTTTCGATTCTGTGTCTCCCTTTCTCTCTGCCCCTCCCCCACTCATGCTGTGTTATTCCCTGTCTCAAAAATATATAAACATTAAAAAAAAATTTTTTTTTTAAATTTCCCAAAAGATGGTTAAAGAAGGGAATCAAAAGCAAGCGCTAAGGTGTGTGTTGTTTAGGAATGTTCATCAAGCTGTATGCTTGGGATATATGCACTTTTCTGTGGGCTCAATTGAAGGCAAGGGAAAATAAAGTGAGGGCACAACTGATCACAGCTAAGTTAGATTCAAGTCTAAAATTCACAATTTTGGGGCACCTGGGTAGTTCAGTCAGTTGTCTGACTCTTGATTTTGGCTCAGGTCATGATCTAATGGTTTGTGAGATTGAGCCCCATGTCAGGAGCCTGCTTGGGATTCTCTGAGCCTCTCTCCTGCTTATGCTCTCTCTCAAAATAAACAAACAAATCAATCAATTAATTAATTAATTAAAAAAAATAGGTGGCTCAATCAGTTAAGTGCCTGACTTTGGCTCAGGTCGGTCATGATCTCACAGTTCATGGGTTCGAGCCCCACGTCGGGCTCTCTGTTGTCAGCAGAGCCCGCTTTGGATCTTCTGTCCCCACTGCTTGTCCCTCCCCAGCTTGTTCTCTCTCTCTCTTTCAAAATAAATAAATAAATATTAAAAGTAAAATAAAATTCACAATTTGGCTTAAGAAGTTGCATGTGATTATCTGTCCCCTACCAACCTCACCTCATGACATTTCCCTGATCCACACAGGCCTTTCAGTGGCCTGAACCCACCTTACTCTTTCCTGCCTCAAAGCTTTTGGCGTGCTGTGTCCCCCGCCTGGACCATGGCTTCCCTCACCTTCACCTCACAGCCCAGCTTATAGGCCACTTGATCAGAAGCCTCCTAATCTTGCTATGTGATGGTCTGTGCTACTCCTGTGGAGAACCCATCAAAAATGAATATTAAATAATAACATGAGTGATTTTGTTCATTCTATTTAGTACTTCCACTTGACTGAGGGCTCTGTGAGGGCAAAGACCATGGATTCCTGGCTCTGTATGGTTTCCAGAATACAAAGTAAACGCTCAGTAGACTCAATGAATGAGTTAGAGGCAATGAGTAAGAGCTTTGTACTTCACTGCGGAATGGTTTAGAGCTATGAAGGCTCAGTCCACTTTTTCTTACTGAGGATAGAACCAGCACAACTTCAAGGAAAAGGTCACGTTCAAATTGCAGACTTACCTGGACAGTCAAAAAGGATATAGTCATCCTCGACATGGCCAAGACAGTTCTCTAGCCAGTCAAAATTATTGGCAAAGTATTCCATGCAAAATACCAGTCCTCCATTGGGACCAAACCGCAGAGAGTCATCCTCCATGACATCATCCACCTCGATCAGTTCCCGAATGTCTGCACAAGACAGAAGGGCCCGGAACATAAAAACATCCATTCAAAAACTGTTATCCTCGCTAGTGAGAGTTAACAATTATATAACAACTCACATATGTGAAACTATTTCTCTACATGATTATTACCGTAGCAGTGTTCATGGCAACTAATTAAGTAAATTACTGTATAGCCAGATAGTGGAGTCCTATGTAGTCATAAAAAGGAGAAGCACTTTAAGTATGGATATGATAAAATCTCCCAGGTATACTTAAAAAATTTTTTAATGTTTATTTTATTTTTAGGAGAGACAGAGAGAGACATAGTGCAGGGAGGGGCAGAGAGAGAGAGAGAGAGAGACAGAGACAGAGACAGAGAGACAGAGACAGAATCCGCAGCAGGCTCTGGGCTCCCAGCTGTCAGCACAGAGACTAACATGGGGCTCCAACCTGCAGGCCATGAGATTATGACCTAAGCCGAAATCAGACCCTTTACCGACTGAGGCACCCAGAAGCCCCTCCTAGGTATACTTTTAAGTGAAAAGTGCAAGGAGCAGAACTCTGTAAAAATGCCATCATATGTGTTAACAACAACAACAAAAGACAAAGATTCATATATACAGAAAACACATATTTGATTTTATATGCACAGACTTTCTATGGAAAAACATCCTAGAAAATGGCAACACTGGATGCCTCCAGGCAGGGGAGCTGATTACTGAGACACAGAGCTGGGAGGAGACATTTTCCTGTGTACTTACTCTTTGTACCTTTTACATTTTGAACCATGTAAATATACACTACCTATTCTAAAACAACTAAAACCAAACCAAACCAAGAAAACCAATTACGTTTCTTAACATGATGACTACAGGGAAGCTACTTAACCTCTCTGCAACTCACTTTCCTTATTTATAAAACGGGGGACAAATCATATATCCTGGGGTAGAAGGATGAAGACTCCATGGAACAATGGAAATAAATCACCTATAGCAGGAGCTTAAAACTTCTGGTATATGCATAGTTCTCCTCTACTACTCATTTTGGAAATCTATTTCCAAATCTATTTTTAAATTTTATTAAAAAAAATTTTTAATGCTTTTATTTATTTTTGAGAGGGAGAGGGAGAGAGAACATGAGCCGGGGAGGAGCACAGAGAGACGGTGACCCAGAATCTGAAGCAGGCTCTAGGCCCTGAGCTGTCAGCACAGAGCCCGATGCAGGGCTCGAACCCACGAACCATGAGATCATGACCTCAGCTGAGGTCAGATGCTTAACTGACTGAGCCACCCCAGTGCCCCAAATTTATTATTTTTAAAAATTTTTTTAATGTTTGTTTATTTTTGAGAGAATGAGAGAGAGAGCAGGAGGGCCAGTGAGAGAGAGAGGGAGACACAGAATCTGAAGCAGGCTCCAGGCTCTGAGCTGTCAGCACAGAGCTGGATGTGGGGCTCGAACTAACAAACTGCGAGATCGTGACTTGAGTTGAAGTCGGGTGCTTACTGACTGAGCCACCCAGGTGCCTCGGAAATCTATTATTTATAACTTTCTACTGTAGGTTTTTTATGTTTGTGCTCAAATCTACAATCTCTGGGGGCACCTAGGTGGCTCAGTCGGTTAAGCGTCCGTTTTCGGACTAGGCCATACCCAAGTGTCAGGCTCTGTGCTGACAGCTCAGAGCCTGGAGTCTGTTTCTGATTCTGTGTCCCTCTCTTTCTGCCCCTCCCCTGCTCACATTCTGTGTGTGTGTGTGTGTCTCTCTCTCAAAAATAAATAAACATTAAAAAAAAAAAAGCCCTATAATCTCTGTTCACAGAGAAATGTCTCACTCATAACCATGTTTATATGGAAAATATCTTCCTGTGTACTTCCTCTCCCTATCCAGGATTTAAACATCTGACTCAAGTTGGGACAATAAAATAGATCTTCTAAAGGATGACTCAAGGGGTGCCTAGGTGGCTCAGTCAGTTAAGCAATCAATTTTGGCTGAGGTCATGATCTCACAGTTTGAGGACTGCCCTCTGTGCTGACAGCTCAGAGCCTGAAGACTGCTTCAGACTCTGTGTCTCTCCCCTCCCCTCTCTCCTGCCCGCCCACTCGTGCTCTGTCTCTCAAAAATTGGCGATAAAAAGAATTTTTTTAATTAAAAAAATTAAGTAAAAGGATGACTCAAGGACACAAGTCAGTCATTAGGACACCCGGACCACAAAGTGATGTGAACCTGAAGTTGGAGGCACTTTGCCGGGCCACGTGAAGTTGAGAAAGGTGGTCTGTAAGAGTGATAAAAAGGGCAGAGAAAGACAGAAAGCT
Organism: Crocuta crocuta; assembly: GCF_008692635.1. Lineage (NCBI taxonomy): Eukaryota > Metazoa > Chordata > Mammalia > Carnivora > Hyaenidae > Crocuta > Crocuta crocuta. The sequence continues at coordinate 4,708,920 of NW_027533280.1, forward strand.
GGCTTTAGTTTCTGTTAGTTTTTGTGTTTTGGGTTCTAGTCTCTCATAAAGCCTTGCTCTTGGTTTTGCAAGAGATTCCCTAATTTCTCCTAAATAATCCTTTTACATAAACTGGCTTGTGCGACGAAACAATCCCAAAGCAATGCAATGACTTTTTCTCAAGGAAGATGACTATTTCATGTCTCCTCTTCTTGATTCAACTTGCCTTCCCCCACCCCCACTCGCACCACTTCCAGCCACTCTGATGTCCCAATGGCACGCATGTCATTAATAGAAATCAGAAACCAACAAAGAAGAATTTACCATATTCCCAGCACTGTTACTTGGTGCCTTGAACCCTGCCTTCGCTCTGCTTACAAGGAAGAAGCACCCCACTCCAGGGACACCTGGTGGCTCAGTCAGTGCAGCGTGCAATTCTTGATCTGGGGGTTGTAAGTTTGAGCCCCATTTTTGGTGTAAAGATTACTTAAAAATAAAATCTTTAAGAGGAAAATAAAAGCATCCTACTTGTAGTGAAGGCAAAACCCTCCACTTGTTTGGGATTTCCCCTCCCCTTTCTCACTCATGAAGTTACTCCCACCATTTGGCATTTTCAGTTTCTCTTTCTCCACTGGGACGTTCTCTTCACCAATCAAGTCCGTTCCAGTGTTCCGGTTAGCATCTCCAAGGTTCAAAGGAAACCTCCCTTGACCCTCATATCCTCTCCAGTTCTCACTCCACTTCTCTGCTCCTTTCAGTGAAACTTCCTCGTCTCCTGTCAGCGCTGACACTGCATCACCTCCAGGCCACTCTTCAAACCGCTCCACTGAAACCGCCAGGCACAGTCACCACCACCTCCATGTCCCCACATCTAACACCCACTTCTGTTCTTATCTTACATGAATTCCCAGCCATCTCGGACACCACCAAGCACAAGCTCTTTCTTGAAACAGTCTTTTTCTTCTGGCTTCTGTGATGCCACATTTTTCTGGCTTTCCTACCTCACTGACTCCACCTCTTCCACCGGACTGTTGAAGATCAGATAACTTTAAGGCTTGGTCTTGGGTTCTCTTCTCTCACGTACTTCTTCCCACAGTCTCATCCAGGCCTGGAGCTTTAGGGACTGTCTATATGCTGCTGATTTGGCAATTTATATCTCCAGGCCAGACCTTGTTCCAGAGTCCCAGACTATTATATCCACTTGGTTCCTTGATACTGCCCCTTACATATGTCAGACATCTCAAGCTCAGTAAGTGCAAAGAGGTCTGCCCCAAACTAAAGAGACTTGTCTTCCTTCCTGGTAAATGGCACCACACGCTCTCTTCAGTAATTCAGGCCACTCAAGTCAGAGATCTAAGAGTCACCCTTGATGATTCCTCCCTTTCTTATACCCTTCTGGTTCACTCTCCCAAAGAATGCTAATTCTACCTGCAAAGTAGATACCGAATCCATCTGCACTATGCCCACACTAGTCCAAGCCACCTAGACATCTTCCAGAGCCATACTGCTAGCCTCTGCTTCTACTCCTGACCCTCAGAATCTGTTTTTCATCTGAGAGCTAGTATCCTTAAAAATAGATATTGGGGCACCTGAGTGGCTCAGTCGGTTAAGCATCCAACTCTTGATTTTGGCTCAGGTCATGACCTCACAGTTCATGAGTTTGAGCCCTTCTTTGGGCTTTCTACTGACTGTGTGGAGCCTGCTTGGGATTCTCTCTCTCTGCCCCCCTCCCCACTTGTGCTCTCTCTCTCTCTCAAAATTAATAAACTTACAATAAAAAAAAAAATGAGTGTGTTTCTTAAAAAAAAAAAAATATATATATATATATATATATCATATATAAATCCTCTCCCCTGCTTTAAAACCTCCAACAGCATTCCACCGTTGACACGTACTATAAATTGAATGTGTCCCCTCAATATTGAATACCTAATGCTCAAGGTGATACTATTAGGAGGTGGAGCCTTTGAGAGGCAATGGGTCATGAAGGTGGTGTCTCATGATTGGGTTTAGTGCTCTAATAAAAGAGGCCCCTTGTCCCTTTCCATCATGTGAGGACACAGTGGGGAGTCAGCAGCCTGCCACCTAGAAGAGGACTTTAACCAGAACCTGACTCTCCTGGCACCCTGATCTTGAACTTCCAGCCTCCAGAACCGTGAGAAATACATTTCCATTGTTTATAAGCTACCCTGCCTGTGGTGTTTTGTTAATGCAGCCCAAATGGACTAAGAACACGGGATAAAACCCAAACTTCTCACGTACTACTGGCACCTACCCACTTCTTTGTTTCACTCATTCAGTTCCAGCTCACTGACATATTTGCTTTTTCGGAAACACACCAAACCCCTTCCTGTCTCTAGGCAATTTACTGCCCTGACATTCCCTCATCTTGGAAGGCCTCTCCCCAGCCTGGTGAGCACACAACTATCGTCATCAGGCCTGGGCCCAAATCTCCCTTCCTGAGACTTCTCACCGACTACCCTTCCTAAGGCAACTTCCCCACTTATTCCCTCTCATCAGCCTATTTGCAACTTTATGACAATCCGCATGTTTATCATTTTGCTTATCTCCCCATTAAAAGATCCATGAAGGCAAGGATAACATCTACCATTCTCTGCTGGAACGCTGGTGTCTGGCATAAAGCACGTGTTCAACAGATCTCTGAATGAACAAAGGGAAAGAATTTTAAAAAACAAACAGTTAGGCTGCTCCCTTATACTAGGATCAGCATAAACCTGATTCACCACAACAGGACTAAGCATGAAAGGGACAGAAGGGAAGTGTGATGAGGGAGGAGTCTCCTCACTTAACTTAAACCAAAGACCAGGAAAGGATCCTGCCACCTATGTCCACATGAGTGCATGTCACCAAATGACATTTGGCCTCATGCTGTTCACCATAAAACAGGGAAGCGGACTGTAGTGATTACAATTTTCAGCTTTTGTGCCAAGCAGCCCGCTTCTCCACCGCTTATTTTTCCTGAAGGAGGGAGCAGGCCCTGCTCAGGACTCACCAGCCATCACGGAGTAGTTGAAGTGTTCTGCTGCAGGATCTAGGTTCACAACTTGGACGGATCGATTGAGGGCTTCACAGTGCTGGACCATGGTGGCGCAGTAGGTGCTCTGTAATGTCATAAGGCACGAGGGGTCAAAGCAACAGGCAGTGTGGTCCTCCCCCTGCATTCCCAGAAGGACGTCCCATATCCTTTGGTCAGTATCCATTAAGGAGAATAAAACTATGCCTTTATTGACCAAAAAGCTGACTGAAAACAGGAAAGGTACTGGGCTGGGAGTTGGGGACACCGGACTGGGCTGAAGATCCAGACCTGGCTAAGACTCATGGGTAACTTTAGGGAAATTGTTTCTCTACTTTGCCCCTTAGTTTGTTTTGTTTCTTCCTTCCTCCCTCCACCCCCTTTTAAGGTTTTTATGTTTATTTATTTATTTTTTCAGAGAGAGAAAGAAAGAGAGAGAGTGCGTGCACGCATAAAGAGGGGAGGGGCAGAGAGGTGGAGACAGAATCCCACGCAGGATCCACACCATCAGCACAGAGCCTAATGTGGGGCTTGAACTCATAACTTGAGCCAAGATCAAGAGTTGGATGCTTAACCTACTGAGCCACCCAGGTCCACCTTAAGATTTTATTTTTAAATAATCTCTACACCCGACACGGGGCTCTAACTTATAACCCCAAGATCAAGACTGCGGAATGAACCAGCCAGGTGCCCTGTCCCTCAGTTTTCTTAAAATTTTTTTTTTATGTTTTATTTATTTCTGAGAGAGAGAGAGAGAGAGACAGCATGAACAGGGGAGGGTCAGAGAGAGAGGGAGATACAGAATCTCAAACAGGTTCCAGGCTCTGAGCTAGCTGTCAGCACAGAGTCTGATGTGAGGCTCAAACCCATGAACCGTGAGATCATAATCTGAGCTGAAGTCGGACGCTTAACCAACTGAGCCACCCAGGCGCCCCTGCCCCTCAGTTTTTTATCTCTTAATTGGAATGGTCTCTAACAATCACTAAGGCTCCTTGTTGCTCTAACATGCAAAAAGTGGAATTTAAAAAGATTTCTAAGGATACCAAGCAGCACACACAATGTCTGTGTAACACAATATCTCTACCAGGATGATTACGGTCCAAAGATTTAAGTAGGGTGTTCAGGGATGATGTCGCTGAGGGGGAGAGGGGTGTTTGAGCCAAGGGATGTGAATGTGCTTGCCAAGCCAGGGGAAGAGCATTTCAAGACGACAGCACATTGAGGTCAGTAAATAGCCTAGAGGTGGGCTATCAGTTTGCAACTTTTGATTTAGAGAATTCTTATTCCTCATGTAATCCTTAATACACTATGTTAAAATCTCTAAGTTACTTTTCTGTCTTTCCTACTCTCTAGTTAAGGGCAGGGATGTATTGGGGCACCTCGGTGACTCAGTTGGTTGAGTGTCTGACTCTTGACTTCAGCTCAGGTGGTGATCCCAAGGTTGTGGGATTGAGCCCTGTGTCGGGCTCCAGAACCAGTGTGGATCCTCTTGCGATTTTTTTTTTCTCTTTCTCTCCCTCTCCCCCACTCGTGTGCTCGCTCTCTAAAATTAAACAAAAAGAAAAAAAGAAAAAGGAAAGGGCAAGGATGTGTCTTCTTCAGTTTTATAAGCCTAGGAACTAGCATGGTATCCGACACATAATTACTTCTAATTGACTGACTTGATATGTTTGGATATAAACTCTACAAGGGCAAGGGGGGTGATGGGCATGGAGGAGGGCATTTATGTGGATGAGCACTGGGTGTTATATGGAAACCAACTTGAAAATAAACTATTAGAAAAAAAAACTCTACAAGGGCAGAGATGAGTGTGTGTGTGTGTGTGTGTGTTATCCACTACACAATCCGCAGGGCCCAGAACAGTGCCTGGCACAAAGAATATGCTCGGTGAGTACTTCTGATAGTAGGCATCAAAAATTTGTAGAAAAGTACTTGTCTAACAGTCAGAAAATTAATCTGGAATACAGAAGATAACTTCTATTATCCTTTCTCCTCAGTGACTTTTCACATACTATTCTCTCTGCATAACAGGAGGCCCTCTCCATACATCTCACACACACACACACACTATATATATATATGTGTGTGTATATATATATATACGTATATATATGTGTGTGTATATACATATACGTATATATGTATGTGTGTGTATATACATACATATATACGTATATGCGTGCATATATATATGTATACACACACACATATATATATTTAATGTGTATTTATTTTTGAGAGAGAGAGACTGACAGAGGTGAGTAGGAGAGAGGCAGAAAGGGAGGGAGACACAGATTCTGAAGCAGGCTCCAGGCTCTGAGCTGTCAGTATGGAGCCTGACACGGGGCTTGAACCCAGGAACCATGAGATCATGACCTGAGCTGAAGTTGGGCTTTTAACCAACTGATCCACCGAGGTGCCCTGCATTGCACTATATTTTAAATGACAAGTCTTTCCAAACAGACTACAGGCTCTGGGTAGGCAAGGGCTATATTATAGTCACATGTAGATCGCCTGCACCCAGAATAGATCAAGCCTCAGAACAATGTCTTCAAGACTGAAACCAGACAATGCTTCCAGATTCCAGAGCTTTTCACACTCCTGTTATTTGACTGATATCTTCACCATTTCTGTAATATTTGAAAGCTCCTCATATCATCCCGCTAATACTTGCTTACAAGAAAAAAAATACCTTTATTGTAAACAGGAAACCAGATATATTTATCATAACATGAACGTAATCGTAAAATTAAGTGTACTTTAAAGGTCTTTTTATTCCAGCTAAATACAAAGGTCTCTCAAAAGCTCTAAGATCTGACCTCTGAAGAGACCTGGGGATTAAAGTGTTAGGTATACAAGTACCAAACTGACAATTTCACCTCAATTCAAACAAAGAGAATTGAAAAGGGAATAACTTTCTCAATAAACGATTCGATGTTCACTAATGTTAGGTCCATATACCTCCTAAAGGCGCCTCAAATACCATAAGTCCATGTCTCAAACGTCTAAGAAACAGTGATTAATGAGACCACACTTGAACCGTCTATGAGCGAGACGGGGGCGGATTCTGGAGTTACACAAAACTAGATTTAAATTCCAGCCACCGCTTACTAGCCGTGTGATCCTGGGCACAGAACTGAACCTTTCTGTGTCTGTTTCTATAAAATTCCTGTCTGTAAAATGAGAATAATAGGACTTCTCTCACAGTGTTTAAACGCAGTATCTGGGGCATTAGTATATTATAAACATTAACAAGCATCGTTACTCTCCACTTTCAAAACCACAACAAAAAGAGCACTGAAGCAGACTGCAGAGCCGAGCTGCCCAGAGTCTCCAGTACACGCACGCGCCGGTCCCGTCGTCAGGACCAAAACCTCCCTGCCTCCCACGAGCCCAGACTTTTCTCTTCTTCTCCCGCCAAATGCTCACCTTCCCGCTGCCTGCTGGGCCCATGACCAGCTGCGCATACCGAGGCATACCGGCGCTCCGGGTCCCGGGTGCAGCCGGCGGATCAACACCGGGTTCGACCACCCCGCTCCCTTCAGCCTTCGCGCGGCGCTCACTGAGTTCCGGGAACACGTCCTGCGAACCAATCGCAATCCAAAATCCTTCTGCGGCTTCTGCTCGGTTGCATCCCTGACTACGAAGCGTCCCGCAGGTCAAATCTCGTGTGAAACGCGTTCTCCGGAAACTCTGGGAGGGGCGGGAGGGCGGTTTGCGCGTGCGCAGAAGTAGTTGACGGAAACAGGCGGTTGGAAGGCTCGAGACATCTGGTTGCCTTGGTGATCACGGTTTAACGGACAACATTCAGCATCCCTGAGCCTGGAGCTTTGGTCCTTGGTTTGTGTACTGAGGTTCGACCTAGGTGGTGACTCTCAAGATTTGCAAATGTAGAGGGTGTGGAATACTGAGGTGCAAGGCACCTCCTGTTTTAGGGACGTGTATATTTCCTTCTCGTGACTAATCCTTTCCACAAAAAAGATGCAAACGTGCAAGCACACGATCAACTAAAGTACTCCTGCCCCTCCCCCACTCTAACTCCAGCGTCGCGCATCTGCCCTCCCCGCGCACCCGAAGCTATTCGGGCAGTGTCCGGAGCGCATCGGAGGGGGCTAGAATACCGCGTCCGCCTCTTCACCCGCGATATCGCCCGGCCTGACGCACGCGTGCTGACGGGGGAGGGGAGAGGGGGAAGCCGCTTCTTCGCGCAGCTCGAGGTCCGGACCCCCGGGAGGAGATGCCGGGCCAGGGTCGGGTGTCCGACTGGACAGAATGCAGCTCTTCCGCAGAGCCTCCCGCAGTGGCCAGAACTGAGGGTGGCGGCGGCGGGTGAGGCTGAGGGGCCCTGATGGGTTAGGGAGGACGGCCACCCACTCGGGTCGTGATCCCCTGTGGAGGAGGGGGTGGCAGTTGACTGCTCCAACGGACTGGTCCCCAGTGCACTGACTTGAGAGGAGGGAGAGCCTTTATTGTGGCCAGGGTGGCACAAATGGAAGCCGACTCACAGTTTAGGGGAGGGCTTGTGAGGTAAGGTTGAGTGTTGGTGCATTGGTGCAGTGACTAAACGCGGGGACTGCGACAATTGGCCTGGGTGCATTTTTCTGCCCCGAGGGGGCGCTGCGAAACCTGCTGGAAAATATGCCGTCTCGTCACAGGATCTCTACAAAAAGAGGGTGGGGGACAGAGCAGAAACCGAGGCTCAACGGAGGGCTTCCAAGTCAGTAAATCAGTGACATATGTGCGACTTTAGCCACCTACGTGTCCAAGGGATTCATAATGCCAATGAGACATAATTATGAATATTAAAGGCACCTTGATCTTGATTTTTTTCCCCATAGAAGTTTTTCTTCATAAATCCATTTTAAGCGGGGTGTTTTTTGGTTTTGGGTTGGTTTTTTTTTTTTTTTTTACTGTTATTTACTGGAAGCTGAAGGCAATTAGTCGTCAGTACCTCCTCATCCTTTCCATCAGTTAATCCCTAAAAGTGAGAGCTGCAGGGTGTACCTACCCAATTCAGCACACAGTCATGGCTCCTTCTGCACCCATCACCGTATTTAGAAAATGACCATAACGTACTGAAGACTTAAAGATGGGGTCTGGTCTTTGTTTTTTGTTCATTACAGTGTTTGGCGAAGTGTAGGATCCTAGTATATCAAGAGATAAATGGACACTTGGTCACTGAATACATTGAAGGAAGAGAGAAGGGTGTTTTCTCTTAGTTTGAAAAAAGAAAAAAGAACTTGTACAAAAATAGAAATATTCCAGACCAATTTATCAGTTCTAGTACACCTTAAATATATACAGTAAAGGACAAGATAGTTTTCGCCGTATCCAAGTTACTTTATTAAAAATAAAGACAGCAAGAAAATACCACAGAGAACACAGAACCCCAAACTATTTAATTGAGCTTAAAGTAGGAATTAGATTAAAAGGCTATAAAAGTAAGACCAAATCCGGCTTAAAGTAAATCCTTTCTAGTATGGTTAAAAACCTCAGATAACTCACTTTGAAAAAGCCTGGAGCCATTAGGATATAACCAGGATTACAGGAGAAAATTTACAAGATATTCTGTCTGATGGAAACATGAAAAAAAAAAGCATACACAATACTGCCCTTTTTTTCATTTAAAATACTTTTTAAAGATGTGTTTGTTTATTTATTTATTTTTGAGAGAGAGTGCTCCCGTGTGTGAGCAGAGAGGGAGACAGGAGACAGAAAATCCCAAGCAGGCTCAGAGCTCAAACCCTCCAACCAGGAGATCATGACCTGAGCCTAAATTAAGAATCGGTTTCTCACAGAGTCAGCCACCTAAAATATGTGCTTTCTTTAATGCTTATAAAGCTGTCAATTATTACATATTATTTATTATTTTGGTTTTTTTTTGCCCCAACAGATCACCTGGACTTCCTTATCAGAATTCCAAGGGTATTGGTGAGTAGAGCATATACAACAGATAATATCTATAAATAACATGGTTTAGAGATGCTGATTTTGCTGTAACTACAAACACAATGGAGTTTTTAAAAATTTATCTATTTTTTAAATTTATATCCAAGTTAGTTAGCATATAGTGCAAACAATGATTTCAGGAGTAGATTCCTTAATGCCCCTTACCCATTTAGCTCATCTCCCCTCCCACAACCCCTCCAGTAACTCTGTTTATTCTCCATATGTAAGAGTCTCTTATGTTTCACAGTGGAGTTTTAAATACACTTTATTGGGGTGCCTGGGTGGGTCGGTTAGTGTCTGACTTCAGTTCAGGTCATGATCCCAGTCTGTGGGCTCGAGCCCTGCGTGGGTTCGAGCTCTGAGCTGTAAGCACAGAGCCTGGAGCCTGCTTCAAATTCTGAGTCTCCCTCTCTCTCTGCCCCTCCCCCGCTTGCTCTCTGTATCTGTGTCTCAAAATAAAATAAATACATTAAAAAAAAGACTTTATTGGTATCCTGGTGAACTTAAAATTTTCAAAGAACAATCCAGCAGTTTCTTTTTCTCTTGTTAAGATATCTAACATCAAGCATTTTATTTCTTAAAATTTGTTGCAAGTTTTTTTTTTAAGTGTTTATTTTGACAGAGAGAGCACGCGTGGGAGGGGCGGAGAGAGGAGTACAGAGGATCTGAAGCAGGTTCTCTTTGACAGCAAAGAGCCTGATGCAAGGCTCAAACTCATGAACCTTGAGATCATGACTGGAGCTTCAGTCAGATGCTTAGGAAGCTTAACCCACTGAGCCACCTAGGTGCCTTCAAAATAGCAACGAATCTGAAAAGAACTGTGTTTATAACTGGTGTTTGAAATGCCCAGGGGATGGCCTGGGGTTTGTACACAAATTGAAGGGAAAATTTCTAACTTGAACAAGTTCAAAGGACAAAATATTTCTCAATGCTGCTGTTTTTCCTTTCACTTTAAATAAAGGATAAAGCTGCTGGAGTTAAAAAAGTAAGACAGAGGGATGCCTGGGTGGCTCAGTCGGTTAAGCGTCATACTTTGGCTCAGGTCATGATCTCTTGGTTCGTGGGTACGAGCCCCGCGTCGGGCTCTATGCTGACAGCTAGCTCAGAGCCTGGAGTCTGTTTCAGATTCTGTATCTCCCTCTCTCTCTGACCGTCCCCTGTTCATGCTGTCTCTCTCTGTCTCTCTCAGAAATAAATAAAACGCTAAAAATTTAAAAAAAAAAAAAAAGACAGAACCCCCAAAGGCCTCTCACTAATTTTTTTTTGGGGGGGAGCAATTTCAATTCTATGATCTATAAACTTGGATTCACTTTATTTTTCCTTGGAAAATTTATAGTCCTTACAGTTACCTGAGAAAAACACAGACATCTATGTGTCTATATATAAAAATGCATACATACATATGAATAAAGTGGTTGCTTTAAAATGAAATTGTTAGATCATATGGCAGTTCTATGTTTAATTTTTGGGGAATCACCACACTGTTTCCACAGCTGCTGCACCATTTTACATTCTCATCAGCAATGCACAGGGTTCCGATTTCTCCATGTCTAGCTAACACCTGTTTTCATTAAAAAAAATTTTTTTAATGTTTATTTTTGAGAGAGAGAGAGGGACAGAGCTCAAGCGGGAAGGGGCAGAGAGGGAAACACAGAACCCGAATCAGGCTTCAGGCTCAGAGCTGTCAGCTCGGAGCCCAGTGTGGAGCTCGAACTTACAAACTGTGAGATCATGACCTGAGCTGAAGTTGGATGCTTAACCGAATGAGCTACTCACGCATCTCTGTTTTCATTTTTTAAAGTTTACTTTTATTTATTTTGAGAGAGAGAGAGAGAGCAAGCAGAGGAGGGACAGAGAGAGAGGGAGACAGAATCCCAGGTAGGTGGACTCAAACTCATGAACTGTGAGATCATGACCTGAGCTGAAGTCAGATGCTTAACCAACTGAGCTACTGAGGCATCCCTGTCAAAACCTTGAAGAAATAGGGGCACCTGGGTGGCTCAGTCGGTTAAACGTCTGACTTCAGCTCAGGTCATGATCTCACAGTTCGTGGGTTCAAGACCTGTGTTGGACTCTGTGCTGACAGCTAGCTCAGAGCCTGGAGCCTGTTTCGGATTCTGTGTCTCCCTCTCTCTCTCTGACCCTCCCCTGCTCATGCTGTCTCTTTCTCTTTCAGAAATAAATAAAAAACACTTAAAAACATTTTTTAAAATCTTGAAGAAATAAATAACCAAAGTTTAATATGTAAAATTGTAATGGCCTTTGTTGTCAATATTGAAACAAAAGTGTGCTTATTTAATTCAACTTGCTGAATATAAACTTTTAACTTAAAAATCTGTTCTGCTAGCTTTATTTGTAATAGCCTAAAACTTGAAACAATCCAAATGTCCACCAACAGGTGGATAGATATCTATATGTATATATATCTGTATCTATAGTATATATCAAGAAAAGGAATGAAGTAATGTTACACATCACACAGGTGGATTTCAATATAATTATGTTGAGTGAAAGAAGCCAGACACAAAACAGAATATATGCTGTATGTTTACATTTATATCAAACTTATATCAAGAAAATGCAAACTACTCTATAGTGACACTAACTGTAGTTATAGAAAGCACATCACTGGTTGCCTGGAAGGAGAGAGAATGTGGGAAGGTGGGGAGTGTTTCAAAGAGTTATTTCTTGGTTAAATTTTGCCAGATACTGCTTTCCCCCAAACTGCTAATGAAGTGTTTACCCTAAATTAAGTTACTGGTCTCAATAAGTCTGAAACTGAAAGCTAGTTTCATTCTTCTATTCTTCTATTGTATTAAAAGACTATTCTTTTAATCTACCCACATCAGTATTAAAAACATTGAAATAACAGAAATTATGTAAAAATAAGTTTCTGCAAAGCCCTTTGTGTTTTAATACTACCTCATTAAAGGTATAAAATTTGTGTTATTCTACCCTCTACCTTGAGTTTAATGATAAAATATTGTCATAAATCTTTAAAATGCAAGTCTTGCATGTATTTTCTTGTCTTTATGGTCTGACATACGATAAACTAAACAACATAGTTTGTATCTCAGCTGAGTTCAAAATAATGTAGTCTATATATAATGATATATCGATATATAGTAAATATTTATAAATATCTTGCCTTCTGTATGCTCTAAAACCAAATGGCATATCATATAGCCTCTTCAAATTTAACAAAGTGACTCATATTACTACTCCAGGATAGTTACGGACACGTGTAACTATATAGATATTAATAATTTATTGAGCACATCTTTGCTCATGAAATTCACCTAATAATGTTCTTGCCCACAGATAGAATCAAAGACGGATCCAACACACACATAGCCAAACTGCAAGAGTTATGGAAAGCTCCTCAAATTCAAGCAATTAACATCCCTAAATCAATGGCAGATGCGTCTTTTCTAAAGGTATGGTAACTAGATACCAATGCTTTATTTAAATACCAAATTCTTTGTATTCAGAGCTGAACTTTTTATTGAAGATCTACTGCTTAGAGGGTAAGGCATTTCAGAAGACAAGGTACACCCAGCATATTGTCTAGGACTCTGTAAACATCTGCTGAGTAAACTCATGAATGTATGCAAGGATTTTATCATTATAGATTCCTTATTATAAGAGTTCATTCAGGCCTTCATGATACTTGACATCTAATGTACCTTTACTCACGAAGCTCAGTGGCCCTCAGGAAAGTTACATTCCAGAGATGGAAACCCAGACTCCTAGATTTCACTGAAGGACTGCAAAATTAGAGGCAAGCTAATAAAGAAAATGGCAATAAGCATTTTACAACTGTTGAACCTCTATTACCTATTAAAGGTCATAACTGCCAGATGTGTCCTTGTTAGAGGAAAGCAAATTAAGGTTACAAAAGATCTGTGCAAACTGGTCAGTTTTTCTGACCAGCATTCTGAGTTTTCATTGGATTTATTACCTGTTCAGTTCAGTAAAAGCTGTGTGTGTATACACACATACATATACAGTGGAGCCTTGCGTGTTAAGTGAGTGTTACCATCTAAAATCAGCAAGTGAAAATCTTAAGTCAAAATTACTTTCATCAAAGACCAATGGACTATTCCTTACTCTGTTTAACACAGACAGTTATTTTTCTGGTGCTAGAAAAGACTATTTCTTTAGTTAAGACTAAGTAGAGTAGTTGAGATAACCACATGATAACCTCAAAAATCCTTGGAAGGCAAGATACCCACATTCACTGAGAGGCACACAGGAACTAAGACTCACTGACAGAACAGCCAATCTCTACTCTTCTTATTTTTCTAGGGCACTGGTTCTCAAACCTCATTGGGCATATGAATCACTTGAGTGGAAACAGTAGGCAGAGTCACTTGTACTGTTTAAATGGCCATTTCTTTCTTTCTCTTTTTGGCTAAATTAGCATAGTTTAATTGGAGGAAGTAAAACATACAGATGGTACAGTTCTCCTGAACATTCATCCTTTCAGATAAAGAATATTGCCAGCCTCTGTTCTACAATGCTTATACACCTTGTTTGTATTTTAGCAGCCAGACCTCACCTTAGGCCAGAAGCGTTATCTGTGCAGCATTGCTAAGATCTATAATGCGAACTACCTGCGGATATTAATGAAGAAGCAGTATATGCACGTGATCCAGCGCAGCTCACAAAAGCCAGGCAGGTGCATCTCATTCGTTTCTCACTAGTTCTCACATGAAACAAGAGGGTCTTCTAACAGAGCTGATCTGTATGACAGGTATCCTCACTCATCACAGGAGCCGCCTCGGTACTCCTTACTCACAGAAGCAGCACTACCCCTGCACTACATGGCGACACCAGTTGGAGAGAGTGGATGCGGCGGCGCCTTCTAACATTGCAGCTGCACCTGCACCTGAAATGATCCTACAACATTCGCTCTGGCGACCAGTGAGAAACAAAGAAGGGTCTGTTTCTTATTGTTTAAAAGGAGGAAAATATATCCCAATTTTCTTTGAAGGATAGCTAAATGAGATTACAGCTTGTTTCCTAATATGTTCATTTTGCTACCTTCAGAGTAGGTTAGACAAAAAGCACAAAGGAATGTTATCTTATGGTCTCTTTACTGCTCTGACTGGAATATGCCACTCCTTTTAGAACAGTTTGTGGAATTGTAAAAATTTCTTGATCAGCTAGAGATATGGAAGACTGCCCTTTTTAGTAATTCCCACTCAAATTCAAAATAATACAAACACTTCCAAAAGGAGCATATGGTTGCTTCTGCACAGGGGAATACTATAAACAAAGAAGGAAAGAAGAAAAAAGAGTAAGAAGCCTGATTACTCAACCTGCACTATAATAGTAAGCTTTGCATTTCAGGGTTAATAAGTCACGGGAGAATTCAGAGATTGAAAGTCTTTTTGGTGATGCTGGCAGCTTAATAAAAAGAATTTGTATGATCTTCTATATGCATTAGACAGTTGTTCATTTCACTGGCTCCAGTTAAGATACTTCTCTTTCTTACAGTGTGAAAACTGGATATGCATCCAAAACAAGATGTAAGTCACTGAAAATTTTTAGAAAACCAGGCAGACTGTTCATGCAATCAGGTAAATGTGGATTTTTTTAAATGTTTATTTGAGAGAGAGGGAGAGAGAGAAGGAACATGAACAGGGGAGGGGGAGAGAGAGGGAGACAGAACTTCAGCAGGCTCCAGGCTCTGAGTGGTCAGCACAGAGCCTGACATGGGGCTCAAACTCACAGACCATGAGATCATGACCTGAGCCAAAGTCAGATGCTCAACTGACTGAGCCACCCAGGTGCCCCTTGCCATCTTTTTTTTGTTACACACAGAATTTTAAAATAGCATTTTTAAAGATCTTATGTTTAAAAAATATATTTTTTAAATGTTTATTTTTGAGAGGGAGAGTGTGCAGTGGAGGGACAGAGAGAGAGGGGGACAGAGAATCTGAAGCAAGCTCTGTACCGACAGCAGAGAGCCAGATGCAGGGCTTGAGCTCATGAACCAGACAAAGATGACCTGAGCCGAAGTTGGATGCTGCACCAATTTAGCAACCCAGGTGCCCCATGCTTAAAAAATAATAACCCAACATAGTTTCATTTCTATTACAGAAGACATTAAAAAATTTAGAATATGATTTAATTCTCCAAATAAAATAAATACGAAATATAGTATAGTTTGTTTTTATCTAAATGAACACACTGCTCAGGGGAGTAAAGTTTAAGGCACTTCTAAATCTAAACAAAGGTATTTATAATATCAGGGTCAGAGACTTAAAAGAGAATGAATTTCTGAGAACTCAGAGCCACAAACATGACTTTTTTTAAGCCATAGCACTTAAAAAAATTTAGTGTTTATTTCTGAAAGAGAGAGTGCGAGTAGGGGAGGGGCAGAGAGAGGAGGAGACACAGAATCCGAAGCAGGCTCCAGGCTCTGAGCTGTCAGCAAAGAGCACAACGTGGGGCTCAAACTCACACTGTGAGATCATGACCTGGGCTGAAGTTAGACACTTAACCAACTGAACCACCCAAGCGCCCCAAGCATAGCACTTTTATGAGACAGTGCAGTTTTTGGATGGACAACATATTTTGTATAGCATCATAGTTTACAAAGGGCTTTATCATCTATATCATTTTAATATTCAACAACCCAGTTGAAGCAACCAACCAAGTGTTGTTATCAAAATTTTACGGGGCAGCTCAGACAAATCCAGATTTGGTAAGGATCAGCATAAAGGATCTATCCCAAGTACAGAATATAACAAAATGAAAAAGGCAAAAGAGGAAGAAAGACAGAATGCTCAGAAGTATTCCTCAGAATTGATAAATTGGAGAGGACTAAGTGGAAGTTAAACAATTTCCTAGTTGCTACACAATGAGTAGAGAAGTGGGTAGGAAGGAAGTGGGAAAGTTAGGCCTTCTGAACTCCTGGCCCCTTGCTGTATGACAGTGCTGCTCAGCTCTGCTGTAAATACCATAGTATGCCTGTCCAAGAAATGAGGGAAAAGGCAGGGGAAAAAGTGGCTCCAGAAAGAATAGCTAGAGGAACTGCAGATGGGGGAAAGTGTCTGCGGTCACCAAGGGAAGGGAGATGAGCAAGAACTTAAGGCATACTGAGATGAGAATGCTGAAGCCATAACTTTCCTGTAACCAAGAGATTTTGAAAGCAAAGAGAAAACAGAACTCAGTAACCGAGAATATGCTATACATAACGTGGCTTGAATACAGTACTTACTGGGGTATCTTATTTTAAAAAGAGATTTGGGAGAAGGGAGAAGTGATTAAGTTTTGAAAATTGCAGGCCATTTATTTTTGTGAAAGGCTTATTACTAAGGTAGGCCATTTTGAAGGTTGTCCTTATGTACAAATCTCAATATTCAGGATGAAATACAACTTTATTTCCAAAACAGACATTATAAACCTGTTTTCCTTTCAGTTTCTACAAATGATTCTGAATCGTACATGAATGAAGAAAAAAAGGAAGAAGATTTACTAAATAAGTGCATGCAATCAATGTCAATTGAAGAACAAGGAGAACATGTGATGTTAACTTGACAATCTTGTCTTGTGAGTCAATGAGGTGCCTAAGGTGGGGGGCTGGGGTTGTGAATTGTGTCCTCTCTCTACATTTAGGATAGTATTGTTATTCAACAGTAAGTCATTAAGTAATTTTAGTTTGTTCAGAAACTTTTACAGCAGTGTAACTGGTTTGATGTAGTTCCATGTGCTAATGATACTTGTGTAATAAAATTTATGTGTAATATTTGCTTGTATTTCTAGCTAGATACAATTAAAACTTTTCTTGTCACTTAAAATTGAATTATTTTTCTTTAACCCTGACAAATTGTATCATTCTTTTTCTGCTTACAATAAATTCTAAAACAGCAACATTAGAATTCCCTACAAATTATTTTCTTGGCTGGGCTAAGAAAAGCCCTGAAATATCCTGATACAGAACAGCATTGAATAGACATAACATCCTGACTTGCAAAGAAGATGCTTAATAAATATTTGCTACTTGAAAACACTTAAAAATAGAAATATCGATTTGCCCTATTTTATGAAAATTGCCAAACACGTGGCCTCTCAAGCTAGAGTAAGTTGGGAGTGATTGTACTAATGAGAAGATTCTTTACATTATATATTCACTCTAGTGTGCTTCCAGAATTTCTAAACATTAGTGTTTAAAAAAATACATATACACATATACATATAAACAACACACAGTTAAAATTTGAAAAATAGGAATAGGGCAATTTAAAGCAACAGTTTGAGGAATTATTGCTGATTTAATATGTCAATATAGTATATTCTTTGGAAAATAAAATCTAAGCCCAACATTATATTATGAGCCAGAACGTTGTAAGAAATGAGAACACCCTGAAAGCTCACTCCATCTACCTCATCACTTTAATGCTTAGGTGCATTTAATTTTCTTTTCATTTAAAAATTTAACTTAAAAAAATGTTTATTTCTGAGAGAGAGCAGAAAAGAGGCAGAAAAATGAAGACTGAGGATCTAAAGCAGGTTCCTCACTGACAGCAGGAAGCCCGATGCGGGGCTCAAACCCACAAACCCCAAGATCATGACCTGAGCCAAAGTTGGATGCTTAGCCGAATGAGCCACCCACACAACCCTTTTATTTTTTTTTAATGTTTATTTATTTTGAGAGAGAGAGTGCAGGTACAGGGGAGAGGCAGAGAGAAAATCCCAAGCAGGCTCTGCCCTGTCAGCACAGATCTCACAAACTATGAGATCATGACCCGAGCCAAAATTAAGAGTTGGATGCTTAACTAAGCCAGCCAGTCACCCCTTTTATGATTTTTAAAAATTAAAACAAGTTTATCAAGAAAGTATAAATGAAAGGTTAACTGTTTATTACTGAAGAGAAAAATGTATACAAGAAAGTCTAGATTCTTTTTCCTCATGCACTACTGTTGTAATAAAGTTCCAAATATCAACTTTCAAGATATTTACAAGGATAAATTTTTCTTAACACATGACCATTTACTGGGTGGTGGACATTTTTCATATAAATCATATGGAAATGGAATATATTCTTATAGTTTATGAGAAGCTTGAAACACTCTATTAACAGAAGATGATATTATATTTTACTGCAAAATATTATAAAAGTGATACAATTCTGTGGCTCATAAATGTTTAATTACTTGATTTGAACAGGGAATGAAAAGACAGCAAGATGGGCCTGGCTTTTAAGATTTTTTGTATTCAATTCGCTCTACTTTCACATCATCTCCAATTAGCTGATACACATACGTGACAACTGTAGAAGCCTGGATATCCATCAACACAAATGAAGGAATAATGTTTCTGAAAGAAAATATAAATAATGTCAGTGTTTTGTACTAAAAACCACCAGCAATAAAAATTTCAATTTACAACGACAACTTGGATTCAGGGAGAGTTTTGGTTGTTACAAAATGAAAAGAATAATCACCCAAAGAAGACTGCCAAAAAGGCTATCACTGAAATGGTTGCATTTCTCCTTTACGAAACGTGACATATGCAATTGTTAACTTAAAAAAAATCCCCAAATTCCTACTCACGTTTCCAAGGCATTATATGCTCCAGTGGCAGAACCTGGGTTAATGTAAAATTTATTTTCATGCTCAAATGCTTCAAATTTGTGTGTGTGTCCCGAGATAAGAATGTCCACATCAAACTGCCTCTGCAACAGGGCTAAACTGGCCATGTCTCCCCATGGAATAACTTGATGCCCATGGATCAAACCAATTTTGAACTGCCCAACAGTCACAACTTTCTGTTCTGGATAATTCAGATTCTAAAATAAGAAACAAGACATAAAAACACACATATATATTTCAGAGATACTGATTAAAAAACAACCTGCTTAAACATTGAATCCCATATGGATGTTTTGATACAGTGCTCCACAACCAATACATTTATTAAATATATTTGTTTTAATGTTTATTTATTTATTTTTGAGAGAGAGAGCACAACCAGGAGAGGGGCAGAGAGAAGGAGACTCAGAGTCTGAAGCAGGCTCCAGACTCTGCCAGCACAGAGCCTGATGCGGGGCTCGAACTTATGAACTATGAGATCATGACCTGAGCCTAAGTTGGACACTTAACAGACTGAGCCACCCAGGTTTCCCCATTTATTAAATATTTGATTTCTCCTCAGTCTCTAAGGCTACAACTATACTCAAAACATAACTTACTCCAGGTAAACTGGAATTTATCATACAATCCCTTTCTTGTGTTTACCCTTTTTGTAGAAGATGGGTTCTTTAGGGCATGCTGTGGAGAATAATTATTCCTCCAAATTTGTGAGTTTTCTCTACCTAAGGATTCTAGGCATATAACGTATAAACAAGGTGTGTTCAAATTATATCCCAGGCTTTAATAATTATATAGATGGTTTCAAATAATAATGATAGTACACTTATTCAGCACTTAGTATGAAGCAGGCACTATTCCAAGGGCTTTATAAACATCAGCCTCTTTAATACTTACAAGCAATCCTAAAAGGTAGCTTCTATTATGACTCCTATTTATAGATGAGGAAACTGAGGCACATAAGTTAAAATAACTTGTGCAAGGTCACACCTTAGTAAATGGTTGAGCCAAGATCTAAACCCTGGTAGTATGGCTCCAGGGTCTGAATTTAGCAAATCAGAAGCAAAAAATTTTAATTCTTGCTACTGAAACTGTCTTTAGCCTAACACAAACAGAACCCCAAATATGTTTTAAACAAACCAAACCTATATTCTTTTTTAAAAAACTTTTTTTTTAACATTTATTTATTTTTGAGAGACAGGCCATAAGTGGGGGAGGGGCAGAGAGAGAATGAGACACAGAATCCCAAGCAGGCTCCAGGCTCGAGCTGTCCACACAGAACCCAACGAGGGCCTCGAACTCACAAACAGTGAGATCATGACCTAAGCTGAAGTTGGATGCTCAATCGACTGAGCCACCCAGGCACCCCATACCAAACCTATATTGTAATTATTGACAAGAAGTCTGCCCCTTCCTTCTCCTCTCCCTGTCTTTTGCTTCCAAGTGAAAGGTTACCCAAACTCTTTTTTAAATTTATTTAATTTTTTAATTGTTTTAAGTTTATTTATTTTGAGAGAGAGGGGAGAGACCGCCTACACAGGAGGGAGAGGGAGAGAGGGAGAGAGGGAGAGAGGGAGAGAGGGAGAGAGAGAGAGAGAGAATCCCAAGCAGGCTCTACACTGTCAGTGCAGAGCCTGATATGGGGCTCAAATTCATGAACCACACCATCATGACATGAGTCAAAACCAAGAGTCAGATGCTAAACTGACTGAGCCACCCAGGCACCCCTGAACTTTTTTTTTTTTTTATTGTTTTATTTATTTCTTAGAGAGAGAGAGAGAGAGAGAGACAGTGTGAGCAGGGCAGGGTCAGAGAGAGAGGGAGACACAGAATCTGAAGGAGGCTCCAGGCTCTGAGCTGTCAGCACAGAGCCCGACACAGGGCTCGAACCCATGAACCGTGAGATCATGACCTGAGCCAAAGTGGGACGCTTAACCGACTGAGCCACCCAGGTGCCCCAAACTCTTTTTTTAAATCCACTAAAAAAAGAAAGAGACACTATACTTATTCAGTTTAGTATAAAGGAACCCCCATTAAACAGCACCAATTAAGTTCAATAATTTATGAAAAAACTTATATTCCCAGAAATAAAAGGCAATTATTTACAGTAGAATCTGACTTATCATGCTAACTCATACAGTGTTAATATGAGTAGGGGCCTTAAAAATCATCCATTCCAATCATATTTACATAAGAGGAAACTAAGGCCAGAAAGAGTATATAATTTGCCTAAAATCTCATTATTAACTAATGGGCATAGCTGGAATTCCAGAACTTCTAACTTTTTAAAGTCAGGTTTAATGACCACACTGAGATACCGCCTCACACCAGTCAGAGTGGCTAAAATGAGCAAATCAGAGAACTCTAGATGCTGGCGAGGATGTGGAGAAATGGGCACCCTCCTACACTGTTGGTGGGAATGTAAACTGGTACAGCCCCTCTGGAAAACAGTGTGGAGGTTCCTCAGGAAACTAACAATAGAACTCCCGTATGACCCAGCAATAGCACTGCTAGGAATTTACCCAAGGGATACAGAAATGCTGAGGCATAGGAGCACATGTACCCCAATGTTCATAGCAGCACTCTCCACAATAGCTAAAACATGGAAAGAGCCTAAGTGTCCATCAATGGACGAATGGATCAAGAAGATGTGGTTTATCTATACCATGGAATACTACATGGCAATGAGAAACAATGAAATCTGGCCATGTGTAGCAACATGGATGGACCTTGAGGGTGTTATGCTGAGCGAAATAAGTCAGGCAGAGAAGGACAAATATCATATGTTTGCACGTATAGGAGGATTAGGAGGAACTTGACGGAGGAACAAGGGGGAGAAGAAGGGCGGAAATGGTGGGGGAAAGGGAGAGAGGCAAACCATGAGAGACTCTTGAATGCTGACAAAAACTGAGGACTGATGGATGTGGGGGGGAGGGGGATGGGCATGCAGGAGGACACTTGTGGGGATGAGCACTGAGTGTTATGTGGAAACTAATTTGACAATAAACTATTTGTTAAAAAAATAATAAAAATAAAGTCAGGTTTAATGAGATATAATTCACATACAGCAAAATTAGTACAATTTTTTTTTAGTGTACAATTTTTTTTTTTTAGTGTACAATTCAGGGTTGTGACAAATGCATATAGTCACGTAAGCTCTGCCACAATCAAACACAGAATAGTTCTATAACTCCTCAAAACTTACTCATGCCCCTTTATAATTAATCCTGGAATTAGGGAGCCACAGCAGGGTTTTCAGCAGAGTGGTGATGTGATCTTAATTCACCTAAAAAGGATCATACTGGTAGCTACCTGGAGAACAAACTGTGGACGGAGGATGGGTAGGATGAGAAAGCTGGAATACAGGAGTGATATATATGGTGGCTTGGAAAAGGGTAGTAGAGGGGGTGGCGAGAAGTTTGTAATAAAAACTTTACAGGGCACCTGGGTGGCTCAGTTGGTTAAGCATCCGACTTCAGCTTAGGTCATGATTTCATAGTTTGTGAGTTAGAGCTCATCGGGCTCTATGCTGACAGCTCAGAGCCTGGAGCCTGCTTCAGATCCTGTGTCTTTCCCCGCCTCTCTCTCTGCCCCTCCTCTGCTCACGCTCTGTCTCTCAAAAATAATAAACATTAAAAAAATTTCTTAAACTTTATAAACTAAATGATAGCACCACAAAAAAAAAACAGTGACACAATCACTTTTAGTCCCTATCAATTTAGTTAGAACAAGTATTTAATATGGTTATTGAGTAACATAATATCAGTGATTTGCAAAGGGTGAGAAACAAGTACGTGTAGGAAATTTGTATTCAGGGGGCACCTGTGTGGCTCAGTTGGTTGAGCATCCGATGACTTGATTTCTGCTCAGGTCATGATCTCATGGTCGTGGGACAGAACCCCACGTCAGGCTCAGTGCAGAGTGTGGAACCTCCTTGGGATTCTCTCTGACTCTCTCTCTCTCTCTCTCTCTCAAAATAAATACATAAGCTTTAAAAAAATTGCATTTGGGGTGTTAACAACAACAAAAAGACCGCAAGAGTTGAAAAACTCAGGTATAAAGGATAAAGTTTATATATGTAAAAATTAAGAAAAAGAAGTGAATGGAAAGAGAAATACATCACCTCATCGAAGTCTCCTCTCACAATATGAACATCACCAGCCAGAGTCTTGAGATAGTCATAACTCTCTTTGGTGCAAAGGTTTCCAGTACAGAGAATGTGCTGAATCTTTCCTGGCACCAGCAGTTTTTTGAATTTAGCCGGCAAACTGTTGCACCGGTGTGGGATGTGCAGGTCTCCTAATACCAACACCAACTTTAAAGTGTCAAGGTGAGACAGATGTCATGTCAAACAGGACGTCAAAACAAGTTTTCCCCTTTTAAATTAAACTAAGCAGAGATTCCAGAACCCATAAAAGCACATGTTATCTATACAGTTCTTAACGTAACCATTTAAACAAACACACTTATGGTAACCCACTCTGTTCTAATCAACCTTATTTTATATTGGTCATAAACAGGTGTGCATTCATAATACAGGTCATCATTCTATTTACCAAGAAAAAAGTTGGACTTTTAAAGCAATGCATTTAAGAGACATATAAATGACACTGAAAAAAATTGCCAAATGAAAATTACACTACTGGGTCCTATGGAATTTGGCATTTTTGAGATGTAATATGGTAATTCATAGTTCTCCAGCTGTAACATAAAACCTAATATACTGATTCCAATGGTCCAGGAACATTAATAAAGAGAATTGCTAAAAGTGTAGTGATAGAGAAAAAAATTAATTCTGTAATTTATGTTTACTAGACTGTTTACTAAACTACAGGAATAAAAACAGCCTATGCTTCAAAGAGTTTCAATAAGACAAACAAGTGCTTTTGAATTATAATCTCTGTTATCTTCTTTCCTTATTGGAAATCCTCACTGTCCTATTTCTACTGCCTAAATTGCCTATGTACCTTCAGCTTGGTTCCCAAATTTAAAATAACATTTTCACATTCTTTCATGTGCATTAGAGATTTATTTAAAAAAAAGAGAGAGAGAGATCAGCTAAATAAGTAATGAATTTAGCAGGAGGTGGTTTAGAGTTGCAACATAGTCTCGATGACAAAAATAAATTTTGCATTTAAGTATAAAAATAAAAAACCTCAATCCTGTAAAATTATAATTTTAAAATTTCAAGATTTGAATATAAACATTATGTAATTCTGTCATTTAATGGAACATTGTCAAAAGGTAGCTTTAAAGTAATATCTGCCTCCCAAAGGACAATAAATCAATTTTTTATGTTAATTAGTATAAGCACCTTCATTCTGTAACAGGATATTTTCCCACACAGACATGCCATCCATAAATGTACATGCCCTTTAACTGCTTTTAAAGAAGGCATGACTATTCCTTAATAATAACAAAGGAAACATTAAATAAATAGGATAAAATCAGAAAATAGTTTTGCCACCATAGTCTTTGTAAACTGAAATTAATCAAAAATGAAAATGTGTCAAACTAAAATTATTACTAAAACAAACTTGATTCATCTTGCAACAAATTACCAACATGATTACAAAGGAAAGGAACTGTTATCAGGACACAGAGTAACTGAAATAACACAAGGTTACAAAATAAGCACACTTTAAAAGAAATTGTTAAATAAGTTTCTTCTTTTTAAAGAGTAGTTGCAGCTGGTTATTTGTTCAATGACTTAATTGTTTCAATCCAGATCTTAGTGGATAAAACATCTTACTGTAAAGCTAAAGACCACTGTGAAGTTTCCACCCTCATTGGTAATCAATGCAAAAGTACCTGGAGACAGAACAATCTTCATCTTAAGAGGGGGATCCCTTCAGATATGGATTGAAGTACATTGTTAATGTGGGAAGCTGGCATTTGAGAAAAAGGTAGAAAATAGAGGTCTACATTAAAAAAAAAACAAACCACCTCAAACTCATAAAAGGGTATATGTCTACAGCAGGTTGAAAATCTTTGGGACTGCTAATGAATCAGCTCTTCAATCTAAATGTGCTAGAAGAATATTAGTAAGACATGGTATTTTATAATGGCTGATGACCTAAATTCTATCATGTATTATGGGTTATGCCCAAGTGTACCCAGATTATTAGCAGTCTAAAGATATAACTTAACTATATGAATGACCAAACAAAAATTATTCCAAACTAGTAAAGATTCTTAGTAAGACTCTTGTTTCATATAGGTGACTAAGTTATTAAGCCAAATAGTATATAAATAACAAATGTCATATTTTGAGGAATGTCCTTGTCCAAATTCCATACCTTTGACAGTTCAGGTTAGACAAAGTTTAGAGTCTTTTGAGACAGCAAAAGATCCTGGAAATAGCAGCTTTGTTAAATTCAAATAAAGAATCAACCCATTCAAAGCATAGGAATTTGGTTATTTCCTATTTGATAGATCGTAAAAGGGTAAAAATCCCAGTAATCAGCCACCCGACCACCATTGTTAGTAGGAGCTAAGAGAAGAAACTTACTCTGTGCCCAGCCTTAGTGGAATGAAGAAGTTGATTGCAGACAGGGGAATGAAAAAAAAGGGTGAAACATGACCAATGTTAAAAGAAAGCAACGAAAAGAAACAAACCAAAAACAGAGCAACAAAAAACTCATATCAAATGAATGTGCAAACACTTGTTAATGATTTCTGAGTGTTATGAAAGAAAATGTTAAAAACTGGCTTTGCTCAAAACAATACGAAAAGAACCATTTGCTGTATTTTTAAACATGACACACACACGTACTGTAAAAAAAAAAATTGCTTTGTCAATTTTTTCTACTTCTCCTAATTGTCTTCTCTACAATGACTCCAATCCCTTTTGCTTCCTGTTCTGTTTCAAATTTTGTAAGACAGTTTGGAAAATTCATCAGTAACAATGTAAATGAAAACTAACATTTTCTGGATGTGTAAGGACTAATTCCTCAAGTATACTAATTTTAATTCTCTTATGCTCAAAATTCTAGTAGTTAGAAAATTTATGCTGCAGCTAGATCATTATTTTGTATAGAAGATCTAACACAGCACTATGAATACATTATCAAGTGATGAAGTCACCAACTAAAGATGATAAAAACCAAACGTTCCTCCAGCTACAACGGGACCTTCTCCACACCTGAATTTGCTGCCCACAAACCCTGGACACCAGGTGTTGAACATTTCTAGTTTACTTTGCCAAAAAAGAAAAAAAAAGGTTTTTAGGCATAAAAGAGTCAGCTAGTGCTAAATTTTGCCCAGTTCTATGTCACGTGACAAGTAATGTTCCAGTATAACTACCCTCAAAAAGTGTTCATTTCTCAAAAAACCCTTCAGAAACATAAGTATGGAATCATATGTCATCTTCTCGCAGGAATAACTGCCTCACAATGATTGTAAATCAGATCCCTCTCAACTAGTCTGTTTAGAAGCAACAATCAAAAAGGCGATTAAAGCCTTTCACATATATACATTAAAGAAGCGTATACCATAAATCTTTGGCTGTCACGTCTATAGCCACCTCCAAGGTGATCCTTGCACAGAATCGTGGGAATCTTAAAATATGCAATGGGATGCCCATCAGAAAGAGAAGTCCCTTTAGAGTTACCCTCACCAACACAAACACCAAGATAATCAGAGCTCCTTTTGAACAGGTTAACTTTTCAGTGGGTGAAGGACACCTTTGAAAATCTGATTATAGCTACGAGCCCTCTCCAGTAGCAGCTCCTGGGTTTTCATGCCGGACGGTCGTAGGGGCAGAAACCTACTGGA
>NW_027533280.1:4735292-4748375 GCF_008692635.1 Crocuta crocuta
TTGAAGCTGGCAGAAAAGTCTGATGATGTAAAGCTCCACAAACTACCCTTCGGCGCCCACACTGGCTTCTTACCCGGAAAAAGTACATATTCACAAAAATTTCCAATTTCAAGGAGCTCATAAACCATTAAGGAAACCATAGTTCCAGCCATTCTAAGAGCCAAATCCAGTCCTTTGAGGGCTCACTACCAGTTTTCAATGGCAGCTGCACTAAATTGCAGGGACAATCGTATTCCCTTTCCTCGGGCCGCATACTAAAATGGATAGGGGATTCTGATCGTTACTTCCCGGTCTGCAACTGAGAAGCCAGCTTTCCACGTAAGCGGGAGGCAACTGGTATACCCTAACCAGCGGGAGGTGCCTTTTAAGGGAAAAGAGTAAAGGGAAACGTCTGGAAACGGAGGAGACCATGTCCCTTTCTCGGGTGCTAGAGCCCCAGCCCCAAAGGTCTTTCCCGGCTCGGGAGCCGAGCCGCTGAGAGGGGTCCTTTCCCCCCTCGGTTGTCCTCTGGTCCCTGGGGCGGGAGTGCGAGCCGGCCGCACCCAGCGGTGGCTGCTCCTGCTCCTCCCCGGTCCTCCCCCTGGGCCTTCCCCGCGTGGGGCCCGGCTGCGCCCGCCACGCCCCCGAAATCGCCCATGTCCTCGCTCAGAGACTCCCAGCGGCTACCAACGATGCAGAACCGCGGCTGAGAGCTAGGCCTCGGCCGCCGTATCTGCAGTCCTCACCATCCTGTCACTGGGCTGCGCTCAGTCACCACCACCACCGCCGCCTTCTTCCTCGGGCTCGGGGCGACCCGCCCACCTCGCTCTCAACCAATGACAGATGAGGTCGACGGGAGACGGCCTACGGAAGCCCGTACGGGCCCTTACGCGACGTCAAACGCAGCTGCCCTTTGGGAAAGGGAGGGTGGCGGGAGGAGTAAGATCTCGAAGCTTCGGAGGGTGCGGGCAGCATCCGGGCACCTGGGATCGTCGAGCTGAGGCGCGCCTCGCGGCCGGGCTTGTTAGAGCCCGTGGCCATGCTGAAGTGCGGGATGAGTGGCAGTCAGGTGAAAGGTGGAGCGGCCTTTTTGCCTACCTTTGTAGAAAAAGGAAAGCGGGGGGGTGGGGGGGAGAAAAAAGTAAAAGAAAAAAAGGGAAAGCCTCGGGTTCCTGCAGCAGAGTCCCCTTTGCCGTTAGGCTCAAGGACTGGTGGCACAGGCCTGGCCACAAGCAGCCGCCGCCCACCCAGGCTCCTAGTTAGTTTCTGAAGGAAGGAAAGTGGCCCATTTTCTTTTATTTATGCGTAGTATTTATTTTCTTGGGTGTCCATGAAATGAAGTTGCACATTGGAACAGAGACTGAGAGCACGGGTCTCAAACTCCAAATGATAAGGACAGCGTGGGGAGGAGTTGGGGGAAAAACCGTTTAGACGGTTGAAGTATTTTAGTGCCACTAGAAAAACATCAAACTGGTTTTTTATTCCAGATTCTACTATTTTTTGGCGTGGGACCTGAACAGGCCACTGAATCACGGCGGGGGGCCGGGGGGGAGGGAGTCTCAGTTGGCTTATCTGTAAAATGAGAATAATAACATTTTCGTCATAGGCCTTGTAGGAAGGAAAGGAGATGCGTGTAAAGAGCTCAATAATAGATGGGAATGTATAGGAACTATTACATGTTACAAATAGTACTTAAATGTAAATTTTTTAAGAAAGTTTCTATTTAGGAAAACAATGGTGTCCTACATTTTGCAACGTGGAAGTGACGCTAGAAAGCCATCTTGTGTTGTGGCTGGCTTCCCCTGTGTTGAGGACAAAGATGGAAGAGTAGTAATAAACAGGAAACGAAGCACAAGGGGTCAGCTGTTCCATGTTCTCAGAGTTCTAGGAGGTTCTCTTGCAGTGTATAGCTCAGTTCTCAACACAATTATTTGTATGATTGTTTTTGCTTTTTCTCCTGGACTGTATGCAGGGTGAGGGCAGGAACCATTCCTGTCCTGTTCATTGCTCTACCCCCATTGCCTTGGGTTGTACCCCAAACATAGCGGGTGCTCAAAAACTAGTCATTGGATGAATGAAGGGTCTGCATCAGGCAGCTCCAGGAAAAGGTGTTGAAAGTGAAGTGGTAAAGAGGGAGAAATGCCTCTTTTTTTCCCTCATTGGTCATCCCATTTCAGTTTGAGAGGGGCACCCCCAATTCACATACTCTTGATTCTTAAGCATTATAACCGGATTTTATGTTCTGGAATTATTTTTTCTTTTTTCTACTTGTTCATGGAATGATATGGCCATCTGTTTTTATTGCAACATAGTATTCCGTATCTGTTTCCCAAATTTTGTTCTTATTCATAATTCATAAGACTATGAACTGTGTCATACCAGATTAGACCAATATGTCATCCACCCTAGCCTCTCTTATAGGACATCTGAGTGTGTTTGGTGGGAAGGTCTGTCATCTTGCATGCTACCTTCAAATATCAGAGATGCATCTTAAATGCTTCTAATTTCTTTCTCGTGACTTGTTTTGACCTTGCCACCTGTGAAGTTATTGAATCCCTTCAACCTCTCCATGCTGTTTTCACACTTCTTTTTTCTTGGGGGGGTAGTAAACCAAGTCTAAAAATACATTAGTATGGAAATTGGCTGGCTACAGTAGCTCCATGCAAACATACAGAAAGGAAGAATGTTACTGCATTTTATCATTTTGTACACTCATTCTGTAAATATATTGAGCTCTTACTATGTGTCTAGCATTTTGTCAAAAGCATTATTCTGTATTTAAAGCAATTTGTAGCATTAGTCTATAAAACACTGTTCTTTTTGAATTATATTTTGAGCCCTGTGAATGCTGAAGTAGTCCTATGATTTACTTTTATCGTTTGAGAGAAAGAATGTAAGCAGTACTTTTCTTTTGCTCCGTAGTATTTGGGAAAGCAATCCAAGCTCTATCACGAATCAGTGACGAGCTATGGCTAGACCCATCTGAAAAAGGTGTAAGTAAGAAAAGTAACAAATAGACTGTCTATTAAGGCAAAAGAAGATGTTTATAGAGCCCAGTCCAGATTGAATGTTAACTAGGAAATCCAAAAATTGTAATTATTTCTTTCATTGTTTATCTTTATTTCATGTATGTGAATACATTTAGAGCATATTAAACTTAAGTATGCAGAAAACCACAAGAGCTTTAAGCCAGAAATTGCAAGCTGGTGGTTGAGAGGCTGGATATGACACAGAAGTGTTTCGTGAGACTGCATTGTGTTTTTAAAAAAATGAAATAGTTTTCTAAACTTAAAAAATTGAGAGTCCACACAATGATCAGAGTTTTGTGCTTCTCATGAAGACTTAATATCTGAAGTTTGTGGCCAGCATTCCCAAGCAGAAGTAGTTGTCTGGCGCTGATGATGATTTCTCCCTTTAGACGAGAGACTGCCATTTTGCTGCAGTCTTTTTACTGCCTGTTACTTGGT
Organism: Crocuta crocuta; assembly: GCF_008692635.1. Taxonomy (NCBI): domain Eukaryota; kingdom Metazoa; phylum Chordata; class Mammalia; order Carnivora; family Hyaenidae; genus Crocuta; species Crocuta crocuta. The sequence goes on from NW_027533280.1 coordinate 4,738,739, forward strand.
TTCTTCCACTTTGAGCATTAAAGTTAAAAGGTGTTTACAATTTTATAATTTCAACATGCAAGATATTAGAGTTAATATCTGTATGTGTTCAATATAGATATGTAGCCATGTGTGTATATATATATGCAAATTCAATACATAGTGTATAATACAACTTATTTAATATCTATAATAATTCAAATACGTAATGTAGCCCATAGAATACAGTTAACATCCCATATTTAACTGCAATGTTAAACATAATAGAATTTTTTGAATTAATCCTTTAAAGAAAGTTGATTTTTTTTCCTTAATAACTATTATTTTTCCAGCTTGCTTTAAGATCTGTGAATTCTTGTCGGTCAGCATATGGATGTGTTCTCTTCTCTCCTGTGTTTTTTCAACATTATCAATGGTCAAACTCTGTGAAAATGAATGATAACGATTTGACAGTGTCAAACTTAAATTGCAAATTGGGAATGAAGGTAAATATAAGTGGCCCTGGTTTTCTCTTGTTTTGTAGAAATATTTATTATACAGGATAACATCTGTATATATACAGTATATATACATATATATATAACATCTGTTATATATACAGTATAACATCTACTTTGCATTTAATATATGGTTTAAAGGGCATGGGGAGCAAATCTATTCATTTATGAATATACATACTCTTGTTGATTCTTTTAAACTAATCAAACAACCAAACACCAAACCACGTTCTATAACGTTTTTGTGTTACAGTCAATTCTGCCCATCTTTAGATGCCTGAATTCTCTTGAAAGAAACGTGGAGAAGTGCAAAATATTCACCAGATCTGATAAGTGTAAAGTGGTTATTCAATTCTTCTGCCGACATGGTGGGTATAATTAAAGCTAAAGTATCGTGTGTTTTTTGTTAATATGTTTCATGTTTAGAATATTAAAAGTGCATGTCAAGACTTCTCCTTGCATTGCTGCTTAGAATTTATGTGGGTTTGTTGTAGGGTCATTGTAAGTACTTGGAAAGTATTATCTTGTCTCTGTAGACATATTATGAAGTGATTTGTATTCATGTTTTCCTCTTTTGACTTATCAGTGGCACAAGCGTGGCCTGCATACAAACCGATTTTTTTTTTAATGTCTGTTTGAATTCAAACAATTGGTGATTCTAAAATTAACTGGCTGCTTGGTGATATTCTGTAAGAGTGCATTGGTAACAGCGTTCTTTGGTAAGAACAGAAAATAATGCCTACCTGTATTGAAAGTCCTCTAGGAGGCACATAGTATTATATCTGGGGCTGAAGGAAGCATGGTGACTGGCCCAGGGTCACAAAACTAGTAAGTCATAGTAGTAGGAGCCAAAACCTTTATACATTCTCTCTGTTACATGAAGCTGTAAAACAGATTTGCTGCCTCCCAGCCTTGCATGGTGGATATTCAAGTGTTGTACCCATGGGATGGTTATCTGCTGAAGTATGGATAGCACGATGGTTAAGAGCATGGACTCTGGAGGCCATAAGGTCTAGGGTGGAATCTTGCTCTGCCCTTTCTTTGCTGATACTTTGAGTAAGTTATTTTCCATCTGTTTGCCTCATTTCCCCCAAATGTAAAATAGGGTCATGTTAGTACCAGCTTCCTTAGGTTTTGGAGGAGGATTCAATGAGTTAGAGGAAGTTAGAGTTCTAAAGTGTTTAAAAGAATGTTGGCACATTCTCTGTTAGTTCCAGTTATATTTATTATGATTGCTGCTATTTTACTTGAAGTTAACATGTAGAATTGTATGCCTCAAAAAAGCTTACACTGGGCACCAGGGTGGCTCAGTTACATAAGCGTCTGATTTCGGCTCAAGTCATGATTTCAGTTCGTGGGTTCGAACCCCGCGTTGGGCTCTTTGTGGACAGCTCAGAGCCTGGAGCCTGTTTCGGATTCCATGTCTCCCTCTCTCTCTGTCCCTACCCTGCTCACACTCTGTCTCTGTCTCTCTAAATAAACATTTAAAAATAAAGAAAAAAACTCACACTTGTGATATTAGTCTGCATCTTTTTAAAATTTTTTTAAATGTTTTATTTATTTCTGAGGGAGAGTGAGAGAGACAGCATGAACAGGGGAGGGTCAGAGAGAGAGGGAGATACAGAATCAGAAACAGGCTTCAGGCTCTGAGCTAGCTGTCAGCACAGAGCCCGATGCAGGGCTCAAACCCACGAACCGTGAGATCATGACCTGAGCTGAAGTCAGACGCTTAACCAGTTGAGCCACCCAGGTGTCCCAGTCTGCATCTTTTTTTGTAAAAAAAATTTTTTTTAGTGGAATGGTCTTCTGGAAGGTTATTGTAGTGTTACAATTATCTTCTATCTCTTACTTTGCCTTACATTTATCTTAATATTTAAATTTCACCTATTTGTATTATATTCTTTAATTTTTCCCCTGCAAAATATCAATGATTTAACATGATTTCCCCCTTCTTTGAACTTTAGTTCATGTAATAGCAGAATCACGTAAAGACTATGATTAAAAGCATAGCAAGCCTTGACATCACAGACTTGGGTATGAATTCTTCTGTGCTTCTTCTTCATTCTTTTTTTTTTTGATGTTTGTTTATTTTCAAGAGAGAGAGCGTGAGTGGGGGAGAGGTAGAGAGGGAGACACTGAATCTGAGCTGTCAGCACAGAGCCCGACACGGGGCTCAAACCCACAAACTGTGAGATCAGGACTTGAGCCAATGTCAGACATTTAACCGACTGAGCCACCCAGGCACCCCTTCTATGCTTATTAGCTTTGTGAAAGTTCATGAGCTTTGTCAACGCAAATTGAACAAACCTTTTAGAATCTCTGAAAGTAGGGAAGAGTGTTATTCGAGGCCAGGTTAGGTCAGTGCCTGGGAAACACACTGTTTACAGGGAAGAAAATGCTCCAGAGAACGAACGGTTTTTACTGGGTTAAATACATTTTTACATCTTGTAAAAGCTCAAAAGAGTATAGATTAGCATATGGGTAGGAACCATGAGGAATGCAGGGAGCAGGAGCATTGACCACGTGGTTTTCCTCTAGGCTGCGCATTCGCAAAGCAGATGTACAATGTGTGCGTGGCCAACCATAAGTCAGGCTTTTGGTTTGAACAAAGTTTATGTACAGCCATGCTAACTTAGAAATCTAACGTGGCTTCTTTTGTAGATCAGGCCTTTAGAGAGTGTTTCTCTCATCAGCTCTCTGAACTTCTATTTTCTTTTCTGTAAAATGGGGATACTCTTACCCTCACGTTTTGAGGTTGTTGTGAATGTAAAGAGAGATCACATGTGAAGCATATGGGGTGGTGTCTGACACAGAGGAAGTACGAGGGAGTCGGTGACTGCTGTTATTAACCCTCAACCCTTATTTTGAGCTAGATTTTAAACAGCCGCCTTTTCAGTTTCTTAAGATCTCTCAAGTGGATTGATTAGATTAATATCTAATACCTACTTGTGATTGGTTGGTTTTTTAAAGGTTATTTTTTTTTATTTTGAGAGAAAGAGAGCATGAGTGAAGGAGGGGAAGAGAGAGAGAGAGAAAGAGAGAGAGAGAGAGAGAGAGAGAGAGAGAGAGAATCCCAAGCAGGGTCCACACTAATATTGCGGATCCTGACCTGGGGCTCAAACTCATGAACCATGAGATCATGACCTGAGCTGAAATCAAGAGTTGACACTTAACTGACAGCCACCCAGACACCCCAGTTGGTTCATTTTCAATAACATTTGTAGGAAAGCTGTATGAGTTGGGATGCTTTAAGTTGCAAGTAACAGGAAAAAATACTCCCACAAAAAATTAATAAGGAGAAATATTGGCTCGTAAATGCAAAGTTCAACATTAAGTCATAGGGTGGGTTTGATTTAGCCTGCAGCAGCCACTGCTTCTTTTCCTTCTCCTTTTTATTTTATTTTTTGAGAGAGAGAGCGCAAGCATGAGCAGGAGAGGGGCAGAGAGAGAGAGACAGAGGATCTGAAGCAGGCTCTGCACTGACAGAGGCTCGAACTCACAACCGTGAGACTATGGCCTGAGCTGAAGTCAGACGCTCAGTGGACTGAGCCACCCAGGTGCCCCTCTCCTTTTTCTTTTTTAAATTCACTCAGCTCTACTTTCCTCCATGTGACTTATCCTAAGGCCAGCTTCTCTGATAAACTTTCAATAACAAGGTGGTTTGCAGCAGCAGCTTGGGCTACGTGCTTCCTCTTTCACATCCAGTGGGAATGAAAGCCTCACCTCATGGATACATTAAACAAAAGTGCTTGCCTTCGCTCTGATTGGACCAACCTAAACCAATCTTCGTGGCCAGGAAATTCAGTCTCTAAGTGTCATATCTGGTCCAGATTTAATTGTACTAATCAGTTTATACCAAGGAGGGCCCATCAGTGATGCTGGAAGTAGAGTCAGTCCCACCCAGACCTCATGGTAGCTACAAAATGGGGGAGGGACAGCTCAGCAAGGAAGGGGAACATAGGAGACAGATGCTGCTACTTAATTAGTTAAGTAGTTATACTTCCCAAAACTGTATGTACACAGCAAATTATACTTGCAGTTTTATATCCATAATGTGGTGGGGAAACATTATTCAAATTTGGTTGAAAAAAATCACCTGGGCAGGGATATCCACTAAGCTGCTAGGAATACATATTTGGGATTTGGTAAGAAATTAAGGATAATGATGTAAATTTGGCTCTCTTCACTGATAGAAAACACTTGAAAAAAAAACCACGGGCTACTAATAAGGACTGACTTCTCTAAATCTAACCATGATAAGTTTCTGGAACAGTGATTTCTTGAGTTATTTAGCATCTGCTAATAGATAAAAAAAGAATTTATATCACTGAGAACCAAGATTTAGCTGAAATATTTGTCTCATTAATAATTCTACTAATTCTCTATACTTTCTTTTGCACTGGCCCTAGAGTTGCTAAAAACGAGTCCGTGAGTTTCTGAAGAACACACCTGCAGTGTGTTCTGTCCTGTCTCAAGGGGACAGGACTCCACCACAGGGGAGCTTCCATAAGAGAGGTGAACTAGGACACTGAGTGAAAACAAAACTTTGATTCATATGCATATATTAATGAAGTGATGTTAAGGAGGTTGGACTCCCACTTCATGGTTTCACTTTTTTGTCAAAGGGCATTCTACAGATGTGCTAATGACTTTAAACTCACGTTAACTGTGAACTTATGGGGATTGGGGAATCTTTGAATAGCTTACAAGATTTCTGAAGTATCAGTAGCCGCCAAAATTCTAAACTCTACAAATGCAGCATCTCCAAACTAATGGTTGCTCCTTAGCTATACCCCTTCAAGTTTGAAAGAGTTCTCTGGACCCATTGAGGAAAGTTTGAAAGGACTTGGAAAGTTCAGGAGTCCCATGGCCAGGAGCAGATAGTGTAAGACACCCACTACTCAGCGTGCTCTGTGGGCTGGCTGCTGCACCCCAAATTGTTGTTACTGTTCTTTGAAAAGATAAGGAGCTTATGCCAGAATTTAGGCCAAACACATTACTAAGCATTGTGTTAGTTCAGCTGTTGTTATTGTTTTAAATAGTAATATTTTATCAGTGAAGGCAGTCCTTTTTTTTCTTAGGTTATTTATTTTGAGAGAGAGCACAAGTGGGGAAGGGGCAGAGACAGAGGGGGAAGAGAGAGAATCCCAAGCATGCTCTGCACCGTCAGCCCAAAGCAGGGCTGATGAATTCACGAACTGTGAGATCATGACCTGAACTGAAATCCAGAGTCTGCAATGCTTAACCAATTGAGCCCCCTGGGTTGCCCAGAAGTCAATTCCGATGAAAAATTCCTTACTGGAATTCCTTACTGGACTTACAGTCCAGTACTTTGTGCAGCATAAGATAAAGCTAATAAATGACCCAGGGGGGAAGCAGGACTTCTAAATGTTTATCCCATCTGCATGCTATCAAGGGAGATGTTATTAAGCTAGAAACTAGAAAAACCACAGTGAAGAGGTACATCAAGCTAAGTTGCTTTAAAAAGGGTACAGTGGATGTCCTTTGGGCCAGAGAGTCAAAGGAGAGAAAGCTGCAGAGTAGAGGCTTTCTGGCTAGTGGCATCACATGGGTAAGTTTCCGGTAGGCAGAAATGGGAAGGCATTCTGCGGTGAGGGAGCAGTGTGATCAAAGGTCTAGGTTGAAAGTTTAGCACCTGTTGATAAGGTAAAAGGTGAAGGAAGCAGGTGGCGAGAAAAGGAGCATCAGGAACGACAAATTAGACATTTCTCAGCCGGGACATCTTTGGCAATGCCAGTACTCGCTGGTGTGAAATACTTACAGGTGCGCTTGTGCTGTGTGTGCTGGGCCTGTTTGTGAACTGGACCTACGGAACTGGTAACAGGGCTGCAGAGGCTCCAGGGCTGGCGGGAGTCAGGGGTGGAGGGTGACTTACTTTCTGCTGTCTCTTCTTTGGTATCATTTGAGCTTTCAACCATAACCATTTATTATCTGGCCCTCCAAAAGTAACTTGAACATATTTTTAAAAATAGGTAAGCTCTGCCAACTTTTAACTTTGTGTCTTCCCAAAATAGAAATCACAGTGATGCCTTGCAACGCCACGCTCTCTGTGGTACATCTAAAATGTATGGATTAAAGCAAAGATGAAATAGGTCAGCTTATGTTATTCCAGCCCTCAAAACTCTCCAAAAAAAAAAAAAGATCACCAATGAGGCTCTATGTGGGTTGGAAGCCCTCTGTCCAGCAGACTCCTTCTCCCAGGTAGCAGGTAGCTCGCTCTTTCACCTCCCCCGAGTCTTTACTCGGATGGCATCGCTTCCATAAGGTCTTCCATGGCCTCTCTATTTGAAATTGCTGCCTACTACCACTGGTGCTCCCTAGTGCCCTTTCTGCTTTGCCCGTATCACTATGTGACATATCAGTTATTTACTTATTTATTTTCTTAGTGTCTGTCTTCTCTCCCTAGAACATGTGCACTATGAGGACAGAGATTTTTGTCTGATTTGTTCTTTGCTAATCCCCAGCTCCTAAAATTGTTCTTGTGTGGTAGATTACCAAAAAAAAAAGTCTCACAAATTATTGGCAGCTCCCCTCTTCAGAAGCTGGAGTCAGATTCCCCAGCTGGAATCTTGGCTGGCCTTGGCCTTTATCAATTAAATACAATAGAAGTGATATTCTGTGAGTTCTAGGCCTAGGCCTTAAGAGGCTTGGCAGTTTCCTCTGTTAAAGTAGGAACATTTCCTCAGCATGAGAATAAATGCAGCACAGTGTAGACTTCTGGAGGATGAGAGGCCATGTGGTGAGAGGCCAATGCCGGCCCTGCAGGCTCTCACCATGCCTGTTGTCTACTGAGGGCCTAGACCTGAAAGTGAGGCCATCCACGACGTTCAGCCATAGCTAAGCCGAGCTAAGTCAGGACTCAGCCAAATTGTGAGAAACAACAAATGTTTGTTATTTTGGTTTGTTATCCATAAAAAGCTAACTAATGCAGCTTTATACAAAGTAGGTGGTCAATAAATACCTAAGAAATTAATAAATGTCGCTGTTATTAATTTGGTACCCAGTTGGTTGAGAAAGGTTGTTTCTAGTCAGCCCTTTTGATTCTCACTGCAACATTATCGTGCTGTAGAAAGTTACAGCCCACTTGGATTTTATTACATGGGTGCTGTATTCAAACTTCGATTCAAGTTCTAACTATACATGTTAAAATAGCACAGGCTTGACAAGTCAGTCAGTCTGTCCAAGCTACAGTTTCCTCTTCTGAGATTAAGTGCCTACACCATAGGAATATTGTGAAGATTAGGGGTAATGTATGTAGAATGTGTACCACAGTTCCTGGCACCTACGGTCATAGCCCTTATGGCTACACACTCTTCCCTTCTTCCTCCTCTCAGAAGAAGAGAATTCACGGACCAGATGTTCATGTCGGACTTCCGAAAGTCTGAGAAATCTGGAAATAATAAACCTGGGTAAAAGGTGGTGAAAGGGAATCATAAGTATGTGAACTGTAATGGGCAACCACTATTTTACACACAATTTAAGAAATAACTTGTGTTTCAAAAGAACTTGGGACCTCTACTGACTGATAGTGTCCAAGGACCTAGCATGTTGCATGGTGTCCACTAGGGGGCGATAAACACATTTCATAAAGGAATAGTGTTCCTTCAAGCTATGTATGCATCTGCCTGATAGTAAATGTTACTTTAATTTTATTATTTTAACTTGGCTGTGACACTTAGACCTTTTAAATAGTTCATTTTGGACTTAATTATTAATAGGTTGCTTTATTCTTTTTAAGGTATTAGAAGAACTCATAATGTATGTTTTCAAGAAAGTCAGCCCTTGCAAGTTATTTTTGAAAAGAATATGTGTTCTAATACACTAATGATTCAACCAAGGTAATGAATTCTCCGGTGTTTTATTTTTATTTTTCTGACATAACATGGGCACAAAGAATTAAGCTGTAGAATCAATTATATGTATTTTTTAAAACGCTAATATTTAACTTGTAGAAATCACCTTACAAAGTGAAGAGGAAGCCATCAGAAAGATAATAGCAGATAATGTAGCTGCATAATGGTAGCAATGATAATTTAGTGGCAAGAAAGTTCTAAAACTATCCTGTTAGTGGATTTTTATATCAAGTGAAACCAAGAGAGAGAGATTTTACCTAATAATACTTTGCATTTATATATTGTCTTCCGAATCATTTTAAAAAATGTAATGTTTATCTATTTTTGAGAGGAGAGAAATGAGGGAGGGGGAGAGAGATGAAGACATATAATCTGAAGCAGGTTCCAGGTCTGAACTGTCAGCACAGAGCCCAATGCGGGGCTTGAACCCATGAGCATGAGAACATGACCTGAACTCAACTGACTGGCCTCTGTCTGAGTCTTAGAACACACCACACAGGGAAGCTTTAATATTTTTTATGTAAACTGATTTTATCCCAAATGTTTGCATTTTTTCTTTAGAGAATAAGTTAGGTTCATTTGTCAGTAAAACTGCACTCATTTTTTTTAAGTTAAGCTGTAGCATTAAACATTAATTACTTTGTGAGCCAAGAGATATTTTATCCTTATTGTTTATAAATTATGAAAGCATCTAGAATCTATAGAGGAGTGCAAAGGTAAAATAATGAAAAGTCTTCCTCTCTACTTGTTCCCTCTGTCCTGCTTGGCAGAGTTAACATCAGTCAACAATTTGGTGTATATCCTTGTAGATCTTCTGTAATAGCCAGTCTTTATAGCTCTCCCTCCCCCTATAGCTGTGGGTATCTTTCTTCCTCCTTCCCCTCTCTCAGATTTATATTACATACTAGACACATCCTTATAAATGATTTTTTCAAAGCAAATATCCTGCTATTGTTGGGCAACTTACTTTTTAAAAAATACTTTATTAAAAATTTTAAAAAATGTTTATTTTTGAGAGAGACAGAGAGCAAGTGGGGGAGAGGCAGAGAGAGAGGGAGACACAGAATCTGAAGCAGGCTCCAGGCTCTGAGCTGTCAGCACAGAGCCCGACACAGGCTCAAACTAATGGACCAGGAGATCATGACCTGAGTAGAAGTCAAACATTCAACTGACTGAGCCACCCAGTTGTCCCAGGCAACTTGCTTTTTTAAGTTTCTATATCAGTTCCCTTAAATCAATCTTACTCTTTTTTTTTTTTTTTTTTTTTTTTTTTTTTGTGGGAGGGTG
>NW_027533280.1:4748467-4818018 GCF_008692635.1 Crocuta crocuta
TTTTTTTTTTTTTTTTTTTTTTTTTTTTTTTTTTTTTGAGAGAGAGTTGGGGAGGGGCAGAGGGAGAGAGAGAATCCCAAGCAGGGTCCACACCAATGTGGGCCTTGATCTCACAACTGTGAGATCATGACTTGAGCCAAGGTCCGGAGTTGGATGCTTAACCGACTGAACCACCCAGGCACCCCCAAATTGTGGTCTTAAAAGTTGTGCCAATTTACATTCCCACCAGAAGTATAGGGGAATCCTTTCAAGTAAAAGATATGATCAATCCTTAAAATTTCTGCCAACCTGATAGGTAGAAAATTATATTATTAGATGTTCTTTTTTGTTGTGTTTATTGCTAGGGAGTTTAAGCATCTTTTCATACTTTTTTTAGGAATTGTATTTTTCTTCCTTTTTGAATTTGAACACTATGTTGTCATTTTTAAAAAATGTTTTTTAAATTTATTTTGAGAGAGAGAGCAGAGGGAGGGACAGAGAGCGAGGAGAGAGAGAGAATCCCAAGTAGACTCCATGCTATCAATGCAGAGTCCGACGTGGGACTTGATCTCACAAACTGTGAGATCATGACCGGAGCCAAAATCAAGACTCAGCTGCTTAACAAACTAAGCCAATCAGGTACCCCTATGCTGTCACTTTTTAATATCAGGTTATTTGGTAACTTATAAAACACCTCCCCTGTAACACTGGAAAAGTTCCTAGGTGAGCTTGGTAGGTGTTCCTGATATTTTGGCATCAAGAAACACTGCTGAGCTAATGTCTAGCATTGGGTTAACACCAACATTACATGAATTCTAAGAACCTCATTTTTATCTAACAACGCCTCAATTCTAAAAACATCCCAGAAGTTGTAATGCAATAATAAAAAGATAACCTAATTAAAAGCCAGCAAAGGATTTGAATAGATATTTTGCCAAAGAAGATATACAAATGGCTGAAAGCACATGAAAAGGTGCTCATTAGTAGTTAGAGAAATACAAATTAAAAACTTTAAATCTGTCAATTGTGCAGTATGTGAATTCTGTATCAATAAAGATGTTTTTAAAAAGGTAGCCCCAGGATAAAAGGGCATTTGGGATGTCAAGACAACCTTGAAAGTAATAGGTAATAATGTAGGTCAAGTAACAAAGGGAAAGAGAATATAGGCAGTAGGCTGCTTGTAAACCTCTACCCTCACCTGGGTCTCCAGCAGGTTCTATTTGAACAACTGTGTTTTCTTATATCTCCCTTGGGCATATGATTGCAGGCCATTACAAAATATATTGAGCATATAAAAACATAGAATTAAAGACATTTTCTTCCAAGGTCTGGTTTATCCTGCAGCTTTCACATGTCTTACTAAGAATATATTCTACTATTCTCTTGGCCTGTCAAATGAAGTTACCATTTTAAAATATACTAAAAATATTGCAGCTCACATAGAAGAAAGAAAAAAAATTTTTGGTAAGCCTTTTAAAATCTAGGCTGACCTGTTTATTTCCAGATTAAAGATTTGAGTCCTATTTAATAAGATTATTTTTTTCTGCTTGTTCTTCAAATAATGTAATACTTTTCTTTACATTTTGTAGAGTTCTTGCTGAGGCAATTGTTCTTTTCACATCAAGTCAAGAGGAGGTTACTCTTGCCGTTACCCCACTCAGCGTTTGCCTTAAGAGTTCCAGTGACGAACCAATGGGTAAGGACTACATCTGCCGTGACACTTGGATGGAATGTCACTTCCTGGCTTTCTTGATTACTGACCACAATAAACATTAGTGCCATAACATTTATTCTTGTCTAAAAAGAAGTAAGATGTAGAAAGATCATTAACAATTGTGAGAGATCCAGGAAATGGAACATAACCAGTAATTAAAATATTTGGCTTTGAAATTCAGGTTGTTTTTTTAAAATATTAATTAATTGATTGATTTTTAAACTTACATCCAAGTTAGTTAGCATATAGTGCAATTATGACTTCAGCAGTAGATTCCTTAGTGCCCCTTAACCCATTTAGGCCATCCCCCCTCCCACAACCCCTCTGGTAACCCTCTGTTTTTCTCTATATTTAAGAGTCTCTTATGTTTTGTCCTCCTCCCTTTTTTAAATATTATTTCTGCTTCCCTTCCCTTATGTTCATCTGTTTTGTATTTTAAGTTCCTCATATGAGTGAAGTCACATGATATTTGTCTTTCTCTGACTAATTTCGTTTAGCATATTGCCCTCTAGTTCCATCCACATTAGATTGCCAATGACAAGATTTCATTCTTTTTGATTCCCAAGTAACAGTCTATTGTATATATATACCACATCTTCTTTATCCATTCATCATTGATGGACATTTGGGCTCTTTCCGTACTTTGGCTGTTGTCAGTAGCGCTGCTATAAGCATTGGGGTGCATGTGCCCCTTTGAAACAGCACATCTGTATTCCTTGGATAAATACCTAATAGAGAAATTTTGGGGTAATAGGGTAGTTCTACTTTTTTAATTTTTTGAGGAAGCTTCATATTGTTTTCCAGAGTGGCTGCACCAGTTTGCATTCCCACCAGCAGTGCAAAAGAGATCCTCCTTGCCAACATCTGTTGTTGCCTGAGTTGTTAATGTTAGCCATTCTGACAGGTGTAAGGTGGTATATTATTGCGGTTTTGATTTGTATTTCCCTGATGATGAGAGATGTTGAACATTTTTTCATGTGTCTGTTAGTCATCTGGATATCTTTTTTGGAGAAGTGTCTACTCATGTCTTTTGTACATTTCTTCACTTATTTGTTTTTTGGGTGTTGACTTTGGTAAGTTCTTTATAGATTTTGGATACTAACCCTTTATCTGATATGTCATTTGCAAATATCTTCTTCCATTCTGTTGATTACCTTTTGGTTTTGCTGATTTTTTCCTTTGCTGTGCAGAAGGTTTTTATTTTGATGAGTTCCCAATAGTTCATTTTTGCTTTTGTTTCCATTGCTTCTAGAGACCTGCTGAGTAAGAAGTTGCTATGGCTGAGGTCAAAGAGGTTTTTGCCTGCTTTCTCCTCTAGGATTTTGATGGTTTCCTGTCTTATGTTTAGGTCTTTCATCCATTTTGAGTTTATTTTTAGAAATACAGATTGTTTTAAAATTAGGAGAATGGTGGGCGGTCTGGGTGGCTCGGTTGGCTAAGCATCCAACTTCAGTTCGGGTCATGATCTCACGGTTCACGAGTTCACCCCCCTGTTTCAGGCTCTGTGCTGATACCTCAGAGCCTGGAGGCTGCTTCAGATTCTGTGTCTCTCTCTGCTTCTCCCCCACATGTGCACTCACTTTTTCTCCTCAAAAATAAACATTAAAAAAAACATAAAAAATATACAATTAGGAGAATGGTTATTGAGAAAAGTATATCTTCAGTTAAGATTTTATGATCTGTTTTTCGGGGCACCTGGGTGGCTCAGTCGGTTGAGCGTCCAACTTTGGCTTAGGTCATGATCTCACGGTTCGCGGGCTCGAGCCCCACATCGGGCTCTGTGCTGGCAGCTAGCTCAGAGCCTGGAGACTGTTTCGGATTCTGTGTCTCCCTCTCTCTCTGACCCTCCCCTGCTCATACTGTCTCTCTCTCTCAGAAATAAATAAAACATCTTAAAAAAGATTTTATTATCTGTTTTTCATCTATTTTTTAAGTTTTGTTTTGTTTTTTAAATAATTTCTACACCCACCATGGGGCTCGAACTCACAACCCCAAGATCAAGAGTTGCATGCTTTTCTAAAAAGCCAGCCACTTGCCCCTGTTTTTCATCTTTTATCACCCTTTGTGTTTAGCACAAAAAAATTAAGAGGGAGCAATTCAATTGAGATTATCTTTGATCACGTAAGAAGAAAAAGTGGCTTCAAATTAGAGATGTAAGATATTCCAGATGGCAAATACACTTGGCAAAAAATGTGAATACTTAAGTCAGCTCTTTCAAGAGCTATCTGGATTGAATGGAGAAACTAAGGCATGATTAAATTGGGAGTTTTGCTATCAATTGACTAGGGTCTTTTGGGCACAAGCTGTTTGTGACTCTTTAACTTTTGTGTAGTGTGTGTGTGTGTGTGTGTGTGTGTGTGAGTGATAGCAGTGAAGAATGCAAAGGGAGAGAATTGTATTATTTTGAAGTGAAAAACCAGTAGAACCAGGGCTAAAGTTGGATCAGATGACCTTAGTGGTGTTTAGTTTGTGCCATGTTCTTTCTTAAGTGGTTTCCGTTTATGAATTGGTGTGATCTTTGTAACAGCTCTGTGATGTGTGTACTGTTATGCCCATTTTTCCATGTGAAGAATATGAAGCACAGAGAAATTAAGTGACTTGCCTGGTGTCACAGTAAGTGCTGGATTATTATCTGGATGTAGGCTTCAAGGCACAGGCTCAATACCACTGTGCTATTATTACTTCTCACTGGTCTTATCTAGCATTGTCTTTTGACACTCAGAAGTGCGTGATCTGGAAAATATATGTTTGTTCTAGTGAAAGGATCTGTTTTATATTCCATAATGCCATCTCTGAATAAAGATGGCCATTTAGTCACCAGGAGACACTGTCCCTTGTGAGCAGCTTTCTAATGAGTAATTATAGTTATGGTTGACTGGGGACATTCAGGCACCAGTAGCAATTGGGGACCCAATTGTTAATTTTATTTTAATTTTTAAAAAATTTATTCATTTTTGAGAGACAGAGACAGAATGCAGTGGGGGAGGGCCAGAGAGCGAGGGAGACACAGAATCTGAAGCAGGTTCCAGACTCTGAGCTGTCAGCACAGAACTTGATGTGGGGCTCAAACCCACAAACCGTGAGATCATGACCTGAATCATAGTTGGACACTTAACTGACTGAGCCCCCCAGTCACCCACCAGTTGTTTATTATTGAACTCACTCTGTGCTAGTACACTGGAAGTGACATGAGCCTTCTTATTTGATATGAATGTATTTTTAGGATAGTGTTTGGTCCTTTTAAAAAATATATACCATTTATCGTTTGATTTTACACAATTCACATTCATTGAAGAAAATAAAAAACACAAAATAAACACTAATAAAAAAGAAGTCACCTGAAATCCCACTATTCAGAGATAAGCAGTTTTAATACTTTAGAACATCTATAATTCAGATCTAACGACAGAAAATTGGTTGAGTGAAAGTAATGAAATACTATAAAGCTATTAAAAGTAATCCAATTAAAAATGGGCAGAGGACCTGAATACCCATTCTTCCAAAGAATGCGTACAGATGGCCACAGACATATGAAAAGATGCTTACCATCACTCATCAGCAGGGAAATGCAAATTCAAACCACAGTAAGGATGTGAGGGCGACCTGGCTGCAACATCTGTTAACCCATCCATCACCAAGGTTGATTCGACTGATCTGGCTGGCTAGGCGGGTGTCCCCTTCCTCCCTCACTCCTCGATGTGTGTCCCTCCCAAAGCTGTATGCTCAGTTGAAGAGGACGACCTTCCCCAGTAGAGGACTGTCCGGGAGTAGCTGCTCTCCCCTGCTAGAGCCTTCAAACAAGTTCTCATGGTCCTTTTGCAGGAGCAGTTGGGTAGTCAAGCTTCCAAGACTCGAGACACATCCAGATGAGGTGCTGCATGTGGTAGTCTGCTTTTCTTTAAAGAAAAAAAAACCCACAATGAGATAATCATCTTAACAGCTGTCAGAAGGGCTAAAATAAAAAACACAAGAAATAACAAGTGTTGGCAAGGATGTTGAGAAAAAACAACTCTTGTGCACTGATGGTGAGAATATAAATTGGTGCAGCCTCTGTGTAAAATAGTATAGAGTTTCCTGAAAAAAACTAAAAATTGAAATACCAGGGGCACCTGGGTGGCTCAGTTGGTTTAAAGTGTCCGACCCTTGATTTTGGCTCAGGTTATGGAATCATAGTTTGTGAGATTGAGCTTTGTCTCGGGCTCTGTGCTGACAGCACGGAACCTGCTTGAGATCCTCTCTCTACCTCTCTCTCTGCGCCTTAGCCACTCATGCTCTCTCTCTCTTTCTCTCTCTCTCTCTTAAATAAATAAACTTAATAAATACGATATGATCCAATAATTCCACTATTGGGTATTTACCCAAAGAAAATGTAAACACTGATTTGAAAAGGTATATGCACCCCTGTGTTCACTGCAGCATTATTTATAATGGCCACGATTTGGAAGCAACCCAAGTCTATCCATAGACGAATGGGTAAAGAAGATGTGGTATGTATGTAATGTAATATTACTCAGCCATAAAAAATAATGTTATTTTGCCATTTGCAACAACATGGGTGTACCTAAAGGATATAATGCTAAGTGCAATAAATAAATCAGAGAAAGACAAATACCATATGATTTCTCTCATATGTGGAATTTAAGAAACAAAATGAATGAACAAAGAAGAGACAAAAACCATTCTTTAAAAATTTTTTTGAATGTTTATTTATTTATTTTTTAATATTTTTTTATTTATTTCTAGGAGAGAGAGAGAGACAGCGTGAGCAGGGGAGGGTCAGAGAGAGAGGGAGTCACAGACTGAAACAGGCTCCAGGCTCTGAGCTGTCAGCACAGAGCCCGATGCAGGACTTGAACTCACAAGCTGTGAGATCATGACCTGAGCCAAAGTCAGATGCTTAACCAACTGAGCCACTTAGGCGCCCCAGTATTCTCATAAATGTAGAGAACAAACTAGTGGTTGGTAGAGGCAAGGTAAGTGGGGACATGGATGATATAAAGGGGATTAAGAGTACACTTATATTGATGAATACTGAGGAATGTATAGAATTGTTGAATTATTATATACCTGAAACTAATGTAACAGTGTATGTTAGGGCTCAGTCGGTTAAGCGTCCGAATTCGGTTCAGGTCATGATCTCACCGATAGTGGGTTCGGGCCCCACGTCGGGCTCTGTGCTGACAGCCAGCTCAGAGCCTGGAGCCTGTTTCAGATTCTGTGTCTCCCTCTCTCTCTGACCCTCCCCTGCTCACACTGCCTCTCTCTCTCTCTCTCAGAACTAAATAAAACATAAAAAAAAACAGTGTATATTAATTACACTTCAAGTAAGGTATAAAAAGAAAATGGAAGAAAACATACTTGTGCGTGTATATACCTCTGAGCAATTATATCAAACATTTTTGTAGTGAAAAAACAAAATAATGTATTCTTGTCACTTATGTTTCTGCGGGTTTGTGGGGCTCAGCTAGACAGTTCTCACTTGGGAGTCTTTCATCCAATTGCAGTTAGATAGTGGCTGGGTCTGGAATCATCTGGACATCCAGGATCTCTGGTAGTTGATGCTGGGAATGCAGGTGGGCTGTTAACCAGAGTGACTGCAATAGATATGGCCTCTCCGTTAACTCAGAATTCATATGGCATGAACTCACCATGCTGGCTGAGTTCCAAAAGTGAGTGTTATAGGACAGAAGAAGTGGGTAGAGAATAGAGGAAGTAGAAGTTGCCAGTTTCTTAAGGCCTGGGATCAGAAACCAGCGCCAGGCCATTTCATCTATAGCACCATATCCTACTCGTCACAGTAGTCAGAGAGCCCTCCTACCCAAAATTAAGAGAAGGGGACATGGACATAGACCCCATCTCTCAATGAAGGAATATCAAAGGATTTGTGGCTTTTAATCTACCACTTAACAGTTGTGTTTTCATATTAAAATTTAACAAATGGGGTGCCTGGGTGGCTCAGTGGGTTAAGCACCTGACTCTTAATTTCAGTTCAGGTCATGATCTCAGTTTGTAAGATTGAGCCCCACACTGGGCTCTGTGCTGACAGCGTGGAGCCAACTTGGGCTTCTCTCTCTCTCTCTCTGTGTGTCTCTCTCTGTCTCCATGCTCATACATGCTCTCTCTCTCAAAATGTTTTTTAAAAATTTCACAAGTACCTCTGGAACTAATTTTATCATTATTTTCCTATAACATTGAACAGATTTGACCAGTTCTGTGTACAGTGAGATGTTTGTTGCCCCAGATGAGTTTGACTTCTTTCAAATTGGAGTTGATAGTGAAATAACATTTTGCTTCAAAGAACTGAAGGTAAAGAAAAGTTTGTGTCAAAATTTCACTGGTAGTTTTTAACTAAATATTACAAGTATTTTTCTTCTTTTTTTCTTTCAGGGAATGCTGACATTTTCAGAAGCTACACATGCTCCTATAGCCATTCATTTTGATTTTCCTGGGAAGTAGGTCCTTGGGAATTTTTCTGAGTTTTTTTATTGTTATATATCAATAATAAAACCCTTTGGATCGCTTTGCAGTTAATTCACACCTCAGGAATTGCTTACTTTATTAGCAACACTTATCAAACTAAAATTTTGAAGGATGCCATAACACAGCATTTTTAATTGGTAATTGAGGAAGATATATTCTGCAGAGTGAAAACTTATAAATTTGACATGGTACCAAATAAATTGCCTAATTAGAAAATTATACATGGCTTGAATAAATCTAATCTCTATGAAGTTCTGATATTTTATATGGTATTTCAGAACTAAAATTTCAAATGAGATTAGGTTAGGGTAGATGTATTTTATGAAACTGGATCTAATGATGTCAAGGTCCCTTTCAGCTCTCAGGACTGTGTTAAATTTGTGAAAAGACCAAAAGGACTTCTATTGTCTCTTTTTACTCTTGAATTTAGTGTCATTTTCTAATGTTTTCCCAATATCCATCAGAAAATGTGTATGATGTTTGCTCTGACTTTGCCTTTTTTTTAGACCTATGGCCTTAAGTATTGATGATATGTTATTGGAAGCTAACTTTATTTTGGCTACATTAGCTGATGAGCCAAGTAGAACATCTTCTCCACAGTCACTGTGTCTTTCGCAAAAACAAAAAAGGTAAGGCCAATGTTTCAACGTTTTTATTGTTTGGGAAAAAGCTATTGCAGTCTTATTCTGAAATAATTTATTGGCATTCTTTTAGGAAACAATCAAGGAACAAAACATTAGATCAGATTGACTGAATCAGGAAGAGCTACTGTGGGACCTAACAAGCATTGAAATATCCTCAGTAATGCATTATAAATTTACTTTTTCTCTTCTGATCAGAATTTAATAGGACTGTCTGGCTTATCTTTGTTATTACCCAAAACTCATTTCCATTTTTGGTAGTCATTTTTTAGGAGGGATACAGTGTTAAGCTTCACCGGACAGTTTCTATTCACTGCCTAGAACTCTCTTTCTCAGACAAGGGGACAGCCATTGTTTTTCTTTCCTTTTTTTTTTTTTTTTTGTCTCTTAATAACTTTCTTTCTCTTCCTCCCTCCCTCCCTCCCTTTCTTTCTTTCCTTCCTTCCTTCCTTTTTGGTGCAGGGTGCTTCACTGTAAAAGTAGCTTAAAGGTACTATGGGAAATTTGGAAAATACAGAAAAGTACAAAGAAGAGAATCAAAATTGCACCACCTGGACATAGCCACTGTTACCACTTGACTCACCTTTTTTTCTCTTATTTTGCATACACTTGTGTCTTAAAATAAGATCAGGATCATATAGCATATGTAGTTTTGTATCCTTTTTTCCCCCCACGGAATATATTGTGAATATGTTCGAGTATCACTGATTATGACTTGGAAACATGATTTTTCTTTAAGATTTTAAGTACTTTCTACACACAACATGTGGGGCTTGAACTCACAACCACGAGATCAAGTCACATGCTCTACTGACTGAGCCAGCCAGGTGGCCCTGGAAACATGATTTTTAATGACTGTATAAAATTTTATCATACAGATGTTTAGTATTTGACTTTTTTTCTAACTTCAGACCTATAACCATATTACAGGTTTGTCTCATGCACACTGGGTTGCTTCACTGAAGAATTTGAATCTGTAGGGAAAATTTCTAAGTAATTCTACATATTTCTAACTAATATGTAAAATTTAGCTTTCAACAACTAGCTCCGTGTTGTTTCAATATATTTTCTAAGCCAGTATTATCACTGTTATCCCATATGGCTTCATCCGTTATATGAAAGTATGTATACCTAAGCAAACAGTTCATTCAATCTCTTAATACCTCAGGTCAGATCGACTGGGTTCAAATTCAGAGGCTGGTAAAAATGTAACCAGTAAGGCCCCAGAATGTATCCAGAGAAAAGTAGCACCTAAAAGACTTTATCCAAAGGAGACTCTCACAGATGTCTCTGCGCTGGAAAACCATGACAGCCCCAGAATGAAAAGAGCCAATGGAGACCTGAGTGAAGTGCCGGAAAGCAGTGTCAGCAACACGGAGAAGGTGCCAGGGTCTCTGAATCAGAGGAAGGTAAAGGGAAAGCATTGAGATGTGACCATGTCTTAGGAATTCTCATCATCTGTCTCCTTTTGCAGTCTCCTTGACCAGGCCCACCCCAATATCCTGAATTTAGTTCATCCTTACTTTTTGACAGGGCAGAGGTGAAACCAGTCTGAGATGGTATAAAGACTGACTTATATAGGGGCCCCTGGGTGGCTCAGTCAGTTAAACATCCGACTTCAGCTCAGGTCATGATCTCACAGTTTGTGAGTTCCAGCCCCGCATCGGGCTCTGTACTGACGGCGTGGAGCCCGGAGCCTGCTTCAGATTCTGTGTCTCCCTCTCTCTCTGCCCCTCTCCTGTTCACACTCTGCCTCTCTTTATCTCTAAACTAAATAAACAATTAAAAAAATGACTTACATAGACTGTCAGTACAAAAGAGTTTAATTGCTCATTGAGTAACAAAGTACATTCAAGTAGAGATTTGGGTCACTTGTTTAAAAGAATAAACTGTGATTGCTTACAAGATAACTTATCTGTGACTACAAATAGTATGCCAAAGTCATATAATTTCTTTTCTAAAATAAGTGTCCTTCTCATTTTATTTTTCAAATTTGGCTGGAAAACCCTTTACTCATTGTGGAACAAACATAAATTTCATCCCAACAAACATCATAAATTTTTTTCATAGTGGAGTCCCAGCTAATAACATTATATTACCAACATTTTATTAGCTGGATGATAAGCTTTATAGAATGTTGTTAAGTTAAACCTTATATCTATTGAACTGAAGATAAATATGATTTCTTAGAAACTGAAGTATCTGAAATAGTAGTCCCAATTTAACATGTTTACAGTATGTTTTATTCAAGCTTCTTTTACTGGAAATATGAGTTTCTTAGAATTAGAAAATTGAAGGGAGAAAGTATTTCTAAAAGTCACTGTTTTATGCTCTATAAAAGATTTTTAGAACAGTAAAGTTGGGTTGTAAACTCCATTTATTATTCAGTTTGATGCTATGAGTGTTTTTTAAAAATTTTTTAATGTTTTATTTTTGAGAGAGAGAGAAACAGAGCACAAGTGGGGGAGGGGCAGAGAGCAAAGGAGACACAAGATCCGAAGCAGGGCTCCAGGCTCTGAGCTGTCAGCACAGAGCCTGACGCAGAGCTTAAACTCACAGACTGTGAGATCATGACCTGGGCTGAAGTCAGCAGTCAACCAGTTGAGCCACCCAGGTGCCCCTTAAGTGTTTACTGAATACCTGTTGTATGCTTAGGAGTTATGGCAGTTTTCTCTTGTGTATTCTTAGCTTGGTTACATAGTGAAAACTGAAATTTGTCCTTTGATTATATATAAATATAATGTGCTTACTTTTTCACAGGTAACCACCCAAAAACATTTCTGACTGCTTCAACTCCCTGAAATTCACTAAGATTGCCCGTTTCCTCAGTAGGGAAAATGATGCGTATAAAGAACTGTAAGCTCCATGAGCACCATTACAGGGCTCTTTGTCAAATTTCCCATCATGTCACTTAAATTCTAAAAAGGAAATTCTATTTTTAAAGGGAATTAATTTGCCTGAATGTGACAAATTCCTGCAAAACTCAAATTCCAATATAGTTAAGTATTTATATGCTTATCATCTTCCTCCCAAACTATTGTGAGCCTTCAAATTGGCTTCCATGCCCCATTCCCCTGCACTCAGGTTCTCCTCCAAGTGTTAGAGAAGAGTTTGTCCAAACCTTGCAGCTGAGGTAGAGTGCAGGGGTTCAGAGTGTTGGCTCCAGATTTTGAGTTCGTAGGTTCACATCCCAGTTTGCCACTTATTAGCTGTGTGACTTGGACAAGTTACACCTCTTTACCTTGGTTTTATTATCAGTAAAATGGAGATGATAATACTACCACCTATTAAATAGAACTGTGGAAATTAATTGAACTAATATATAGAGCTGGCACATGGCCAGTGCTCATTAAATGTTAAGTTATTGTTACACATCACTCTCCTGTCTTCAAAACTCTTGGATCATTCCCTGTTTCCCATAGGATTACACCTAAACTCCTTGGAATGGCATTCAGGGAGGTCCCTAAGATATTTAATGTGCTCTTCACTGGGCCTCCTTTCCTCCCTCTTGCCCTGGTTCAAAACACCCTCTATGCTGGGAGTGGCAGATAGGTTTCCTCTCTCCTCTCACCACCACAGTCAGTCATCCAGTCGGCGAGCTAAGTTGAGAATGGCTAAAGCTGTATCTAGTTGATTAGCAGTGTCCGCCATTTGCACTGGGGGGCTGCACCTGTGAGCCAGACTCAAGCTGTAGCCATTATGGTGCTAGTGACATTCGTATAATATGGCCCATCCTATTTGTTCGCTTGTATTTAACTTTTCATTTTAAAATAATTTCACTTTTAAAAAGTTGTAAAATTAGTACAAAGAGTTCCTATATACCCTTCTCCTAGACTCTCCAAATGCTAACATTTACGTGTAATAGTACAATTATCCTTTCATCAGGGAAAAATCAGAAAATACAAATAAGAGATTTTCAGAGATAATCATTACAAACACTTTATTATGACTCTACGCACTCATACTTGCACACATGCACATCAGTCTTTTTTTAATTTTGAAATAAATTCAGAATCACTTCTAGAATTTAGTATAGAATTCCCACATACCATTTACCCTATTCCCTAAATGTTAAGAGTCTCCTTTAGTCTGGAACGTTTTTCTAAATCTTGGTCTGTCTTTCTTAACCTTGACACTTCAGCAGAATGCCCCTGAATTTGAATTTTTCTGATGATTTCTTCATGATTAAATTTCAGCTGTGTATTTTTAGTAAGAATGCAGCAGAATGATACTGTGTTGTTCTGCATCATATCTGGAGGCACATGATGGAGACATGTTTCCTTCTTGGTAATCCTAATTTTTATCGTAGAGTTAAGGTGTTCTCTGCCAGATCTCTCCACTTTAGTAATGGTACTGTTTTCTGTTAGTAATTCAAAGTGTCATGGTGGAAGATACTTTGAAACTATATAAATATTCCGTTTCTCATCATACTTTTTGCCTACTAATTTCAACATCCATTGATGCTTTTTTTGTCTAAAATAGTTATTACTGTGATGCTTGACAAATGGTAATTTTTTGGGTAATTTTTCTATTATCAGATGAAACTGAACTTTAATAACTCTCCTTCCCATTTGTTATTCGATTATTTAGATCACAAAATGCTCTTGGATATTATTTTCTGGCTAATGATCCATGACTGTCATTTATTTTGTTGCTTGACCTCTCCATATTTGGCCACTGGGAGCCTCTGTCTCTTCGGCATGTCTCCAGCATTTTTGAGCACTTCATTACTTTCTGGAAATTTAAAGTGTGCTAGGTTTAACTTGTATTTCTCTGACTCCAGCCCAAATGGAATCAGCCATTTCTCCCAGAGTCCTGGTTCCTTTGTTTGGGGATGGTAGATGGAAACAACTTCTGGGTAGTAGGTTTTGTGCTCTTTTGTACTTGGGCTTCTTTGCTTCTAGGCCCTCTCAGCAGACAGAACTAGGAAATGTGTGTATTTTTTGACACATACACACATATCGATCAACTTTTGTATCTATTTGTATGTATACATATACACCTGTGTACATGAAAACCCATGCATTCATACTGATAACCTCCAGTTCTAACCCAACACCGCAGGCATATACGGGCCTCCCCCTTTTCTTTAGAACTCCTTCGTCTGGCAAGGAGAAACTTGGCTGTTATTATCCACAACATGTTTACCTACTGTTCAACCTGAGAACATACTTTCAGAATTGCTAACTCATACTCCTGGAAAAATGAATCTGCTAACAGCGGTATAATATTTGCGAACATTTTTGTGTCTTCAAGTATATATTCAAAAGACTTTTTTCAACAGTCTTTCAACATTACTTAGGGTAGTTTTCTTCCTTCACTCATATTTCAGTATGGTTATGTTAATCATCTGGCACACAGATAGCTTTGTTTGCTTGTCTTCCATTTTGGCTCTCCCCAAATCCGTGTTGATTTGGTCTCTGAGTGCTGAGCCATGAGCCGCACTACAAGTCAGAACTATGTCAGCGTCTCTGCAGAACGGCATCACTCCCTTCTTTGCACTCTTTGTAGAGAATTCATCTCATTAGTTTTTCATTGATCATTTGTGTTACTTTTTACACAAATGAGCAGATACGTATATTTTATTTCTTCTTCTTTCTTATACTATAAATGCTGTTTTCCAATTTGCTTTTTGTACCTAAGTAGTATGTACTACAAATCACTCTGTATCCCCCCTCCACCACCAGTTGTGTAGTATTTCACCCATGATGTACCATAGTTAATTCAACCATTCTCTTATATGTAGGCATTTAGATAGCCCCCTCCCCCACTTATATTTTGCAGTTAAAAAGCTGCAGTGAGTAACTTTTACACATGTATTTTCATATTGTTGAAAGTGTATCTTCAAGGCAAATTCCTAAAAGTGCATTGCTGTTTTTTTACTTTTTAAATAGTTATTTATTTTAAGAGAGATAGCACACAAGCTGGTGTGGGGCAGAGAGAGGGAGAGAGAGAGAATCCCAAGTAGACAAGTAGAATGGCACGCTGACAGCATGGAGCCTGATGTGGGGTTCGACCTCACAAACCATGAGATCATGACCTGAGCTGAAGAGTCGAATGCTTAACCAACTGAGTCACCCAGGCACCCAGGTGTGTTGAGTTTATAAATTCTTTACATTTTTTGGATACTAACCCAGTATGGGATAGGTCATTTGCAAATCTCTTCCTCCATTCTGTAGTTGCCTTTTAGTTTTGTTGATTGTTTCCTACACTGTGCAGCAGCTTTTAATTTTGATGTAGTCCCAATAGTTTGTTTTTGCTTTTGTTTCCCTTGCCTCAGGAGACATGTCTATAAAGAAGTTGCTACTGCCAGTGCCAAAGAAGTTTCTGATTGGGTTTTCTTCTAGAATTTTTGTGGTTTCAGGTCTCACACTTACGTCTTTAATTCATTTTGAATTTATTTTTGTGTATGGTGTAAGAAAGTGGTCCCGTTTCATTCTTTTACATGTCGCTGTCCTGTTTTCCCAACTCCATTTGCTGAAGAGACATTCTTTATCCCAATTGGATATTCTTTCATCAAAGATTAATTGACCATATAATTGTGAGTTTATTTCTGGATTTTCTTTTTTTTTTTTTTTAATTTTTAATGTTTTATTTACTTCTGAGAGATAGAGAGAGGCAGCATGAGAAGGGGAGGGTCAGAGAGAGAGATACAGAATCTGAAGCAGACTTCAGGCTCTGAGCTAGCTGTCAGCACAGAACCTGATGCGGGGCTCGAACCCACAAACTGTGAGATCATGACCTGAGCTGAAGCTGGACGCTTAACCAACTGAGCCACCCAGGCGCCCCTATTTCTGGATTTTCTATTCTGTTCCATTGATCTATGTGTCTCTTTTTATGTCAGTACCATACTGTTTTGATTACTGCAGCTTTGTAATTTAACTTGAAGTCCAGAATTGTAATGCCTCCAGCTTTGCTTTTCTTTCAAGATTGCTTTGGCTATTCAGGGTCTTGTGGTTCCATACAAATTTTAGGATTATGTGTTCTATTTCTGTAAAAATGCTGTTGGTGTTTTGATAGGAATTGCATTGAATGAGTAGACTGCTTTGGGTAATATAGACATTTTAATAATATTTGTTCTTCTAATCCACATTCCTTTGTGTCCTCTGCAATTTCTTCCACCAGTGTTTTATAGTTTTCAGAGTACACATCTTTCACCTCTTTGATTAGGCTTATTTCTAGGTATCTAATTATTTTGGGTGCAGTTGTATTGAGGTGAAATTTTTATTTATTTTAAAATTATTTTTATTTACTTTTTGAGAGAGAGGGAGGAAGAGATGATGTGCGTGTGCATGTGAGAATGGGAGGGGCAGAGAAGAGGGAGAAAATCTCAAGCAGGCTTAGCACTGTCAGCACAGACCCCAACATGGGACTTCGTCTCACAAACCGTGAGCTCATGACCTGAGCTGAACCAAGAGTCAGACACTTAACTGACTGAGCCACCCAGGTGCCCCAAAGTGGTGGTTCTTAACTGAGGCAGTTATGCTCCCTAGAGAGGACACGGAGTGATGTCTGGGGACATTTTTGGATGTTGCAATTTGGGGAGGAGGGGCTACTGGAATCTTGTGGGTAGAGGCCATCCCCTGCCTACACAGCACAGTCCCAACGAAGAACCCTTAGCCCAAAAATGTCTGTAGTGCTGACTGCAAAACCCTAATTCAAAGGGTGGGCCAGCTGAACATTCTAAAAGCAACCAGGAGAGTGTGGCAGGAGGAAGGTACGAGAAAAAAGCATGAGTATCAAATGGGATGAAGACCCAAAATGGTCATTGACAAGGATGTGGCGATTTGAGATGACTACAAGAACAGTTAGTGACGTCGTGGGGTCAGAGCTGTTTCAGTCGGACTGAGGAACAGAATGAGAAAATGGAGACTGTAAATGCAGACAACTCTACAGCAGAAATCAGGCAACAGTGGTAAGTGGGAAATGGGATAAGGCTATTTTATATTTTAAAGATGAGAAGGGCGCTTGGGTGGCTTAGTAGTAGTTAAGCATCTGACTTCAGCTCAGGTCATGGTCTCACGGTTGGTGAGCTGGAGCCCGGCATCAGGCTCTCTGCTATCAAATCCTCTGCCGCTCTATCTCTGCCCCTCCCCTGCTTGCTCTGTCTCTCAAAAATAAATATATATTTTTAAAAGTGACATTTGATTAAAGTGCTGATATTCCTATTCAACAGAGAGGCCTGGGAGGCAGAGACGGGGAGGGAAGGATTGGCATTACCTGGGAGTGGTAGCCTCTGCTGCAGCAGGAGGGAAAGGGAAGAAGATGAATTAGTCAGGTAGCAATGCCCACGGAGGGTCCCTTTGTCTCTGTCTCCCACTGCCTTGGTGTGAGTTTTAATGGCTCAGGCAGGGGGCATCTAGGTGGCTCAGTCTGTTAAGTGGTTAAATGTCCAACTCTTGGTTTCAGCTCAGGTCATGATCTCATGGTTTGTGAGTTCGAGCCCTGCATTGGGCTCTGTACTGACAGCACAGAGCCTGCCTGAGATTTTCTTTTTCCCTCTCTGCCCCTCCTCTGCTCTCTCTCTCAAACTTAAAAAAAAATTTTTTTTTTAATGGCTTAGGCAGAAGAGTCAGAAGCAGATCACTGACCCCAAACTGTGCCTTGAACGCAGGGAAAGGTTTTGTTTTAGGATGTGCTGGACCAGTCATGAAGGTTGTTCTGGGTGTTCCATGAACCATCACTGTCCAAGTTAGGGAGACCATATTGGCCAGCTTTCTGAAAAGGGGCTGTTAACCTGGAGCATCTAACAAGCACTAACCTTTGCTTGAATAAACAGCAGAGTCACTTTTTTCCCCTCCAGTTTTCTTCCATGTTCTTTGGAGCAGTTTCTTCTGACCAGCAAGAACACTTCAACCACCCTTCTGACAGTCTGGCAACAGCAAGTGACAGTGAAGAGGACATGAATAATGGCGGTTTTTCCACATTCTAACATTTAATGATGGCTGAACTGGCCCCCAGCCCATTTGCTAGCTCACTCGCAACCTCAGACACATTTGCACATTCAGTCGATAAAGATACTGTCTTGGCCTTCCTTGAAATGGGGCATGGGTTTCTGCTTTTCCCAACATCATCATGTGGTCTAACAGCCATATCTAGAAATAGCTGCTTCAGTGTACATATTTGCTTTAAAACCATTATGCTACATGGGAGACGGAAGAGTTTTCCATGCAGTGATAAAAGCCCATTTGAGTTCTCCAATTCAATGTACGCTCACACTAGAGCTTTTAGCATTTTCTTTGCCAGTTTTATAAAGGTATTTAGACTTTCTTCGGCAGCTATTTGGAGTGTATGAGTATGCCTTGTAGTCTTGTGACTAGTAGGTAGCTTTTGTATTTGATTGCAAACAGTTGACGTTTGGTGCTTTCAGACATCATTAAAAGTTATGCAATCTTTTCTCATGTAATGCAGGACTTTTTTTGTCCATTGCTTTTTATATTTTGTTAAGATTTTAAGTAAAACAATCTCTGGAGAAAAAAGGTCTGGAATAAAAATAATAGCTACCCCATTCACTTTGGAGTTTTTTTATACATTGTAAAAAAATTTAATTTTTTGATTTTCGTATGTGGTTTCTACATTTTGCAGTGTGATGCAGAAAAGAATTTAATGGAACTGATGCCAAAAAATTTATTTCTGTTATCTGATACAGAGCAGCAGCCTCCGCTGCCAGAGACACTAGATCTGGAGTAAAATGAGGTAGATTATGAATGTCTCTGTTCTTTGTCCTGTTGAGAATTAGCTTCCTACCTGTACAAACAGACTAAAAACTCTGGCACAAAACCATTGTTATGTAATTTGATGCAAGCCTCTCCCTCCCCCGAACCGGTTTACAGTCCATTAGAACCTGACAAACTCGACTTCTATAACATCTTACTGTGCAGTCTTTGTGAACCAACACATCACAAGGAAATGTTAACTGGCAAGCAGTTGTACATTTTGTGAGGATTTCATACACAAAGGTGGCAGAGTGAGTTAGTAAACTTTAGAACTGTGAACAGAGCTCTAACTAAAACCACAATGAATTTGGCTCTTGTAGCTTAGTCATGAGTCAGAGCTACCCACAATAACCTAATAAAAACTCAGGTTCATCCCAAAATGTTCCTCAATGAATGAAAATGGGCTTTCACCAAGCTTTTTGTGGAAATTGGCAATGCCCACATAATTTCAAGTCCTTTCACGCTGTAGGCTAAAGATTTACATATCTTAGGCTCGCACTGATGATTAACACTGAATTTCACATATTCCTAAAAACTGCAGATGACTGCACGGGGAGCAGGTGTACCCAAGAGTAACCGGAGGTGGTCTCCTTGCAGAGGATGAAGTTTCTGGTTCACTCGCTGACATGGGCTGAGGGGTGCAGGTTGTGAAGGTACCATCAACAATAATTGCCTGGATGCAGCACAAGTCTGGAAGAGATAGTCACACTATTAAATTGTATGTAATTTGGGTTTTAGAATCTGCATACAGAATGGTAAGTTTAAATGACACCAGATTTTTGTGTGGCTTCATTCCATATCATTTTTGGAAGATGCAAAAGCTTGCTCAGTTGGGAAAACATCTATAATTTTACACTCCGTTATCAGTCCATTTTGATGAATTTTCGAGGCAGCTAAACTGATGTAGTAAACCAGCTGGTGAAAAAGAGCTAAGTGAGATAAACTAGTAAAAGACAGAAAATGACAGCTACAAAGTAAGGAGTCACTGCTAGAATGACTAAGAGGCTTGGAAATGAGGATTTGATAGAGACCCACAAAATGTCAAGGGCTGGTGTCTTACATAGTTACGGTTCAAATTAAGGAGTTACACAGATTAGTATAAATACTATATTTATTAAATATCTTTACAGTTTATTTAAATGTATTTACAGAACTATTCCTGCATAAGTTATATTTTAGACATCCAATTCAGGTCATTGCCTCTTGGGTAAGACAAACAATGATAGTCTCAACAGAAAAAAGCAGCTCATTAGTATACACAAATTCCAATTTGCTTCATTATTTAGCCATCTTTGCCACAGACTACCTGCTAACAGTTAAAATTTTGCCATGGACACTGCTGATTTTTAGTTGAGAAGTTAAATTTTGCAAATAATTTTTTTTCACAAAGAGAACCGATTCCTTTCTGCTTCATATTTTCAATTTTATAAGCAGATTTTGATATTGTAAAATTTGTTAACTGCAAAATGTGATAGTTTCCACGGAAACTGGATGCTATAGCTTCTACCAAAGATAGCTGGTATCAGGTGACAAGGAACCATGAACTTATTCCAGAGTACAAACATTTACAGCTCTAGCCAATCTCGTTTACAATCTCCAAAATGCTCAAAACTGACTCAGTGAATTCCCACAACTCCTGCCTCGTTGCTCAAGGTGGTGGGTTGGTGGTACTGAAGGTGGTACTGAAGGCTACTGTTCTATCCAGAACAAATGCAGCTGACAGGAGAGGGCACCCTCCTATCATGCAAAGCTTGAAACCTAGTTTCTAATCTAGACACAGCCCACCCCCCAGACACGCATACCTGGAATGGATTCTTTTGTGATTTAGTACCTATCAACCACATCAAGCCAGTACAGTAATTCAGGACAAATAACTTGTTTCCCCCACCCCCATTTCTACTTTCAGTTTTGAAGAGCCTATGGATTCTACTGCATTATCCATTCAGTAATTTTTTTTGTGCGCAGGCAGCTTAAGTTCACAGGAAGAAATAAGGTTCTGATATGTTTAGAGTGCACATTTTAAAACAGAATAAAATAAAAATTTCAAGCATGTGATAAAAATATTGATTTTTATAATACAGTATTGCTTTATAAATATAGATGGAAAAGCTATAAACTTTACTGGTCTTTGGTGCATCCAGAGAGGGATAAATAATTTGCCATTTTAATTAGAGATCCAAATTCTCTTTTGTTATAAAAGTCCACTGGATGAGGCAAATTGTGTGTGTTTATACTGCTTGATTTAAAGTACAATTAACACACACATCAAGTTCAGAATCAGACCCACCAAGTAGTATATCTCAGTCACATCCCCCAGAGACTTGGGTTCTGTGACCTGGAAAATTCCAGTATGGGTCCAGCAGAGCCTCTGATCACTGGGAGTGAAAGGAGAGTTCCCGGTTAAGCAGCACTCCAACTGACCACTCCCTCCCCCACCGGCAGTTGTAAAATTAAGTGCTCAACACACAAAGGACAGGGCAAAAGAAAACAGAAAAAATATTTTGTGTCACTAACCTACAGGCCAGGTCCAAAGTTAGTTCCACTGTGAAACTCAATTCTTGTCCCCCTATTTTCAACGTCACTGACACAAACACTGTCGATTTCTAATAGTCGTTTCTCAAAGAAGACTAAGTTGATTAAATAAATGCATTGTGTAAAACACCACCAATCTAGCTTTATACAGATTGTGTTTGATGGGTTAAATGAGAGCAGAGGAAAGGCAGTGACTTGACCAGCACTGCTCCTACAAGGAATTAAAGGTAGGCATTGGAAAATTAATGCAAAATATATCCAGATCATAGGCTATATACATACCTCTGACCAGAAATAATTAAAAACCCAAACAAAAAGAACTGAAATTGTCAGCCCAATATAAATGTATTCCTTCCAACAAAAACCCTTCTGGATGCAACTTTCTTTACTTTTTAAATACACAGAGACTGCAAACAGTTTGTGCAAAATAAATACCCCGCCACTTGCCACTCTCGCTTCTGTGTTTTATCAAAGCACAATGGGTACTCGTTAGTTAAACAGTCTCCCCTCCACCGCCCTCCCCTGTCTCCTATTCTCCTCTACCAAAGAATTCTGTTTTGTCAAGTTAGGGTAGTTAAGGCATTCTGACATGTAATTAAAGGTGATTCAAAATAGATTATCTAACATTATGCCAATTTAGGAATAGTAGATAAATTACTGAACGGCTTACAAATGAATAACTCATTCTTATTATAAATGAAATGCCTGTTACAAGCATGATGCATTGAAATATAGTAATGACATGTACATGGTACATGTTAAACAATTTTAAATAAAAGCTTGACAGTTACTCAAATATACAGTACAAATTCACAAAACAAAATCTTTTAAAACAAGTTGAGGTAACCTCAAACATAAGTTTTAATGCAATAAACCAGGGAATAAGTATCTCCTTTAGAGAAAGAGACTTTCTGTATTCTCCTCCAGTAGATTCTCATCAGGTTTAATTGCATTCTCATCTATACACCAATGTTACCTGACTTATATATAAAACATGGCTTTAATTTAAGGATTTCTAAGTATATATATATTTTCTACCACCAAGTTAATGAAGGAAAAAAACTGACCCAAAAATATATATCTTTACAGCAGTCGACTTGTACACAAACCTTAAAAATAAGTTTGAGCTTGCAGATAAAGGGAAAACTGAATGCGGGGTAGTTTTATAAGGAAACTATACACTTCAAGATGGCTATTCGTAAACTGTAAACATTAAGCTTGATTCAGAAACCCCTAAATTTCTGTGTAGGGCAAATGCAAATGTCAGATCCTCACCAGGAGTTTTCCCCGTGGACTCTCGTGCTGTTACCACCGCCCACGGTGCTCTTTCCACACAGACTCCCTGAATGTGGTACATGCTCTACAGAGAGCAAGCCTACTAACGACAGGTCTGACAGGGAGACTAGGAGGAGCACGACCATCAAAAGCCAACAAAACTCAAAGTTACAGCTGTCCACTGTGAGGCCTGTGGGCCCAGGGCTCCCACACGGCGGCGGCGTATCAGACAGCTGGGAGGAACTTCGTCCACAACACTAACTTTCTAGACTTTGAGAAGTTTACAATATTGAGTAATATTTCCATTGAGAAATGTTGGCAGGGAGTCTCCCCAACCCCTCCTGCAGATCAGGCCACCAGCCTATGGTTTGAACTAATCAATAAACTGCTGAAACTTTCCTTACAGGACCATACTTGGGCATCATTTAAAAACCACAGAACATTTGCATCCGCAGAACTAAACTGAAGTTTTCTTCCAATTTGTAACAAAAAAGCTCCTGGGATAAAGATTTCATAATCCAGAGCAGTATTTTAGAGCAGAATTATAAGCCCCTGAAAAATAGGAGTTTATAATGAAAACATAAAGCCACACCCGATCATCCTAACAAAGACTGTGTAGTACGTGTGTAACATTTCTTTTGATGATAACGTATGTTTCTAGATGTACCATAACATACAATTTGTGTTAGACTTTAAAAATCCCTTTTACACATTGTAATTTTGAATTCACTTTACCAGCATCATCATTTTCAATACTTAAACCATTTTTGAAACGCAATAGCCATTTTGGCCTTGAACACCTCCATCCCATCGGAGAAAGGACAGTAGGAAGTGAAGGCCCATCTTCAAATCTTGTTTCTCTTCGAAGCTGCTGGCAGAAAATGAGCTAGTGAATGACAGTAGTGGTTCTCCACAAAGATCCCAACCAGGTCTCAAAGAGACAAAGGCTTCCATCCCCAGCCTTTGAGATCAGTGGCAAAGAAGCACGGTCCTGCCAGCAGGATCAGCTCACGTGGCAGGGGGGCTCGGGAGGATGAAAGGAAAGGCCGGAGCTGACGCCTAGGCAGGTCAGTCTGTATACTCAGCCACGATTGAAAGAAGGACGGTGATGTCATCTGGCTTTCCACCTAAAATGAAAATGAAAATATATTCACAGATCTTAAAAGGAAAAGTCAATTAAAAATGTAAGCCTAAGCAGGTACTAAGAGACAAATGCTTGCAGTTCAGGCGGGTTTGGTGTGTCAACATGCTCTAGTAGAAAAATATTTGATGTGGATGATATCTGATAAAGAGAAATAGTTAAACAAAATAAGTTATATGTAGTTTAGTTGAGCTTTAAAAAAACCTTTACGCTTCTTTACAACAGGAGCTCTATTAAAATGGCTACCACATCCTCTGTTTATAGCAATCACAGTAAAGACAAAATCTGGTTAGGATAAATTCTGCCTGATGAGAAACTTACATGCTTTACTCACAATCCTAATTTGGACAAACATATCTAATGTTTTGAAGCTAGGAATAGTCTTGTATTCTAATCTGCCAAACAGCTATGGCATGTGCTTTCTTCTATTTTAAAACTTTCTGGAGGACTAAGAAATGCTTTACATGTCATAATATTATATCAGCAAGAAACTGACCAACTCCACAAGTTCTGATATGATAGCACCAACATGTCATCCCAGCTCTGAGACTGGGCTACTGGCCTGCTCCCAAAGTTACATATCGTTCAGCAGACAGAAGGACTCTTGAGGCAAGGGCAGTTTAACATTGCTTCCCCCTTCAAAACCTGCTGTGGTAATTTGGCAGGCAAATACTGTCAACGAGTCCCACAAAGCCAGAGGAAGGGAGAAGTGAAATGTCAGACCCGTGAAGGGCAGAATGTTAAACTGTTAGGAATGTCCAGGGCCTCTAGGCAGACTTAGAGGCCTTCTGGGCTCAGGTCCAAGCAGTGCGGTGGTGGCAATAAAGAGCTTCAGGTTCCGCTGGCCTCTACAGCCAATGGAGTTCAGCTCTGGAGGGCATCCTCTGTGGGGAAGACATGATGACAGGTACTTGCTCTCGTCCTTCAGCGCGAGGGCCTGCTGACCTAGCTCAAAGCCACAGGCTCCCAGCTGGAAGAGGATGTCTTACCAGTCTCACCCTGGTGTTCTAGTTTACGCCGCTCCACAGCCCACAATGCTCCCGTCCTACTGTGTCCCCAGTTAGTCCCTGTGCCCTTCCTAAGGAATGCTTACCTCTCACATTCAATCCATTGTCACATGCAAACTGTGCAAAAGGTGACATATAATTTGGGTCATAGGCCAGCTCATGGGCTTGCTCAGCAATGCTTCTTGCCGTCTGTTGTATACTCTCATAATTTGAATTCTAAGATGAAAGGATGAGGGAGTTATTTTTACATAATACCTCATATGATTTCTGCACACAAGTACACAAACTTCTTGTAAATACCACTTTTTGAGACAGTAATGCTGATCTAGCCACAGTTTCCAGCATTTAAGTTTTTACTCCAGTTAGAGAAGACATTAAAACATTACACCTTTAGTAAAATGAACAAGACCACCAGTGCTGCCTGCACAAGATGTCAGTCAGATGTCATTCTTTGCTCAGGTGACCTTGGGCCCTGAAGGTTGCATTTCCATTTTTGCTTTTTTTTCCCATTTGGAATTCTTACGGTATTCTTGCTAAAACTGGATGGGACTGAAAAGGTGGATTTTGATAGCACTTTAGGGGTGACCTCAAAAGTTTCCTTGCTTCGGAATGCAACCCTGGCCAACCACAGTTTGCTCTCCAAGTAAGAGCTGCCAGGTGTCCTACTGAAAATACCTTTAGAATTTTACATCATGATGAAAGATTCTTGTTTAGCTGTGGGACCTTGATCCACACCCTTATCCTTGCTGCTTCAACCTCCTCATCTGTACAACGGGGATGGGAAACAAGGTCCACTTTAACATGCTAAGACTCAGAATCGTTTTAGTATAAATTATAACAGGCTTCTGTTTCATTGTTGCTTCCTCTGAGGCCTTCCCTGGTCAATCTTTCTAAAACAGCGGCTCCTTTTATTCTCCATTCCTTCACCCTGCTTTAGTTTCCTTCTAAGCCACTAACACTTATTATATATTTCTTTCTCTGTATTATCTTTCTCCACTAGAATGTCAACTCCATATGCAGGGAATGTGTCATTTCTGCTTACCACACTGTCCCCACACAGAGTACAGGGCCAGCACCATATAAACACCTGACCTTTACTGTACCCCACAGATGGGGTATGCCACTAAGGATCTCGTATACATGGTCTTAGTTAATCCTCACCACAACGCTGTAAATTATAATAGGACCTTTGGTACCCCTCATTTTAAAGGCGAGGAAAATACTGTTTAGAAAGTTCAGCAACCTACTTAAAGTCATACTGCTTACTGGTATGGTCATAGGAAAAGATTAATTTTCCCCAGAGTTACTACTTTTACAAAGCCAGAAAAATATGAAAAAACTGGTTTTCACGTCCTTCCACTCTCTGTATGGGCCAAGTCTGAACTGTTTCATTACTGCAACAGCTCAGATCACATCAAGGCCCCTAGCTGCCTGCTGCCCTTGGCTTGGCTGGCTCTGGTGTGGTGATTTCCTGTCTTTCCCAACCTCAACACCTGCTGAGTCTGTTAAGAGAATAAAAGGAGAAAAAGAAAACCAGGAGCCAGCACTATTAAAATACAATAAAAAATACAAGAAATGTCACATCTGGACTTTCCTACCTTTACCACTCTTTTTCTTTTTTTTAACCTTTACCACTCTACTAAAAGGTGTAGGTGGGAAAGCTCTTTTTTCTCAAGTGCTTCAATTGTGAATACTTCCAATTACAATTGCTTGAAAGACCAGAACTACTACTATTTTCGTAAATTACAAAAGAGTACTTTCCTCCAAAAAGAGATAATACAATTGGGCCAATAACACTTAGCTGCCCAGAGAGGGCCACTCCTTCCATGAACCAACCTTTGAGTTAATTACCTTTAATTTTTTTAGCTCCTGAAGGATCATATAATCAGGCATGTTGTCAAAAAGTCCATCTGTTGCCGTCAGGATAATGTCTCCCAACTGGACATCAAAAGATGTGCTATCAGCAGCATCCGGGCTGTGACAAGGACAGGGTAGGGGCAAAGTTACAAGAGGCCTTCAGAGATATGCTCGAAGTTTCCAACAGGCACTATGTTATAATGTAATGAGGCTATAAGAAAAACTAATTTATAATAACAGAATCAATAATAATAATAATAATAATAAAACAGTCATGGGGCACCTGGTGGCTCAGTTGGTTAAGTGTCGGACTTCAGCTCAGGTCATGATCTCACAGTTCACAAGTCTGAGCCCCGCAATGAGCTCTGTGCTGACAGCTCAGAGCCTGGAGCTGCTTCAGATTCTGTGTCTCCCTCTCTCTCTGCCCCTCCCCCGCCTGTGCTGGCTCACGTGCTCTCCCAAAAATGAATAAAAAACATTAAAAAAAAACCCTCAGTCATTCTGAAATTCCTAACCGTGAAAAAAATTAATTGAAAAACCTGATATAAATAGTTCAAAAGCTTAACTGAAACTACCAAGTAAAACTGAATTTGACGATTAGTCACCATGTGGCTTAAAAGGAGGAAGGGTTCTTTTCTGAGTCAGACTAACATGCCTCTAAAAGCCTAGTAGAAATGAGTCTTTATTTCCTAATTCTTTAGAGCCAAATTCCATCCTCTCTTACTCATTTTGTACTCATCAGTTTCCCTGCAGGCTTGACTCTGGCTCTCAGGAGGGTGTGGTACAGTGGAATGACAGAGCACCACAGATAAGAGCATGCAAATCTTGTAAGAATTAATTCACATGAAATACCTACAATGGTATTTCTTACTATAGTACCAGTAATCACTAGTATTATTACTACTATATTAATATTAGTATGGACTAGTAAGGCAGAGAGTAAGGACTGTGTGTCTCACAGGGCTTAAAGAGTGCTCATCATCTAAGTATGTTTTTTAATGTTTGTTTATTGTTGAGAGAGAGAGAGACAGACAGACAGACAGAATGTGAGCGAGGGAGGGGCCGAGCGAGAGGGACACACAGAATCTGAAGCAAAGTCCAGGCTCTGAGCTGTCAGCACAGAGCCTGACGTGGGGCTCGAACTCACAAACACAAAATCATGACCTGAGCTGAAGTCGGACGCTTAACCTACTAAGCCACCCAGGCACCCTGTCATCATGTATTTAATTATTAGTATGCCTGGCACATAGCAGGTCTTCAAGAAATATCTAATAAATAAAGAAACAAAGTAACCCTCCAAACTGGGAAAAACTCTTTAATACATTGTTAATGAAGAGAGGAATGTACAGACATTGTGTGTGCGTGTGTGTCTGTCTGTGTGGTGGGGGGTATTCATAAATACAGATGCTTCCATATGCAGAGAATAAATCTGGAAGGACACAAAGAAACAGACAACAGTGGCTGAGGAGAGAAAACGTATTCCTGGGGGATGGAGTAGGAGGTAAGATTTTTCACTACATCTTTTTGTATGCAACTTTAAAAAAAATAGATGGGAATGTGTTTTCTCTGTGATAACACTTGATGAAAACAGATAACAAGAACTGGGAGTGGGGGAAGGACACCAGGTGGGGAGAAAAGATCATATATTCCAAGAGTCAACAGCCCTCTCCCAAAGGCTTGTTCTCAGCCATTTCCAAAGGCCATCTTCATTGAATCCAAGCCTCCAAGGTGAGGGAAAGGTGAAATATCTAATAATCTGCCTTAACCTGTAATTAGGGAACAAATGCAAAGAAAAAAATTTAGACACTGACCCAGGCAGGAGAAGCCAGAACCAAGTACCCTGAGTTTGAGAGAAAGACCCCAAAATGTGTTTGTATGACTGATATGTTATGAAATATGGGAAGAGAAAACATAAAAACCCACCCACCCATGCCTGCTGGGGATTTACACAAAGTGCACTGAGAAAATTTCTGGTTCATCTACTCTAGACTGAGGAAAAGAAGTGGCACATTTAGAAGTTCTGTGACGGGCTTTGGCAAGGAACTTTCCCTTACACATATCACTTACACATTTATATCACAAGTATTTTGTAAAAACAGCTACTAAAGGAAAACTCGTAAATTAAGGTAAAAATTGTACTTTTAGATACGAGGAACTAAGTGACAAGAGAAATGTCATTCAGCAGGAGGAAAAGACTGTAAAACTGGTGGAAACCAGGTCGATTTCTTCTGTGGTATAAAGAGAAACAATGCAAGACACTTCACAGTTGCTCAGACTTTGGAAACGAATCCGATTCTAGAAGTTTAGATTAATGACCAGGTTGGCAGTGAAGCTCTATTTTATGCTGAGGTTTTCCTTCCCCAGGAGTGTCCTTTGCTACCCTGCCTGCGCGAGACTCGTTACCATTGGACGGTCTGTCCTCTTCTCCCAACACTCCCACCCACGAGCTTGGTGTTCCGCCAGCTGCAGTTGTGCCCATTTTGATTGAACATACTGTGCTGCTGGCAACTTCTGACTGCACTGAAACACGAGCTGAAGTCACATGCTAGCAAGCTGTCTGCGGGCTCCGGGGGGAAGCAGCCTCCACCCCGCCGGCAGGCCAGGCAGAACGCTGCCCTCCCCAGACTGTCCCCCAGAGAGCGTGCGAGGTACGGCAGGGCAGCTCCGGCACGCAGGTGCCACAACAAGAATCATGTAAAGGAGAATTAAAACCCAGCTCTCTCTGTTAGCTGAGCTTGGTATCTACCAAGCCCCTGGGGTTCTGCTTTCTCTTCACTCCTATATGGCTAATATGAATATGTACTATAGCCAACTGAAGAAGGGCCTATAATGAAATATTCTTCTGATTACGTTAACATACCTTAATCTGAAAGTAAAAAATGCTTCTCTCTCTCTAGGAGTCAGCAACAGACCTAGATGGACAATCCTGAATACCTAATTATAATATACTCATTCCAGTTTAAAAGATGGCAGTAATAATCATTCTATCTTAGTTTGTACTCAAGATCTGGCTTAATAAGAACTATTAAGTAGAGACAATAGACCTTTGCAAGACGATTTCTATTTTTACAAAAGGTTCATTACCCATTTTACAACATTCATGAATCATAATCATCATTTGGCACAGGTCCCTGAAGGTTGTTAAAGGCAAAGGAATCTGAGACTTTGTCTTATTCTGTACTCTGATCTCAGGAATGACAAACTGTAAAATTTGATTCAGAAAAGCAGTTACTGTCTTGAAAGGTCCTGACAATTTAAAAGTTCTATTTGATGCATATAATGGGAGGCCCCGAGAATCAGGAAGTTATTCTGATAAATAAAGCAGATGTCTGTTTGAACTCTTCCCTAACAACATATGCAAAATCTTGTACAGGCAGTGGCATGCATGGACAATGATTCATTTCTTCAGCACAATTTAACAAATATAACCGTATATACCCTGTGGGTCTTGGTATGAAAAACTGATGTTCTACAAGCCTGAAGAGTATTTTCAGTCTTGTCAAATTATTGGGTGTTTATTAGAATTCAACTTGGCTGCAATAGCCAGCAAAATATCTTTCAAAGTCAAACTAAAAGGTCTTTTTGATGAGAACATTCTCAATGTGCCTTATCTCATATGGGAACTGAAAATGCCTGTCTCCACTGTAGTTAAGGGAGATGGGAAGAGGATGTGGGCGAGCCAAGTCCTACTTGCTCTTAATGTAATGGCCAAGAGGGGGGATTACCTGTCACTCAGGACGACTCCCTCGGCTTCAGGTGGTGCAATTGAGAGCTGGAATGGAGTGTTGAAGTAATGTTGCTGCTCATCTGATCGGTGCACAACTTCACCACCCCTGACAACCAGGAAGCCCGAATCGCCCAGGTTTGCCGTGTGTAAGCGGTGGCTGGTTCTGTCCAGCACCACAATGCAGGCAGTACTGCTACCTAGAAACAAAAACGATCCCCATTTATTTTCTCTTCCTACACTATCTTTGCATCCACATTTTTATCACATCACCCCAAAAAGCAACATGCCACAATTGGAACCTCCTTTGCCCATCTTAGTCATGCTTCAAATCTCGGACAGGTGTCAACAGTAACCTGATCAGGGTCAACATAATGGGGAAAAAATATTACACATAGTAGGCCGGCCCCTGAAATCTGAATTCTTTCATTTTCAGAGACAGAAAACAATAAAAATGGCTGGTATTTAACCACACTTTTTCATTTCAATAGCACTATAATCTGTGCCAAACGCTCAAAAGCATGTTGTTGAGATATTAAGTTTTAATACTTAAATGCCAGAAAAAGAATGTTACATTTTCCTGACATTTCTTATTAGTCATTGGCAGGAAGCCTTCTCCATGAAATTCACTAAAATTTAAGGCAGGGCACATAACTATAATTTTTAACCAGATTTCCATCTGTTGAGGTCATGAAGAACCTTCATCAGACTATGAAGTGACAAGACCAATTGTCTCAGGTAGCCTGTGGAATCCACCTGTTCACCTTACAGAGACCACTAATGTTCAAAGAGAAGAGAGCAAAAAGCTTCCATGTAGCTTTGCAGCACACAGCTCACATGACCTTCTGCAGATTGAAAAGCTGATGTACCACCAGTATGACTGCTTTCAGGTACTAAAATTTAAACTTATACCTATAGAAATGAAGGCAAAATAGAAAAATAAACAGTTTGCCAAGAAGTAAATGTAAATGGTCTTTCAATATATGAAAAAATCATCATCACACTAGTAGCCATTTGCCTATTAGTTTAACAAGAATTAAAAAAAAGGATCCCGCATGGTGTTGACAAGAGTGCAGGGAACATGGTCATTCTTATTTCATGATGGTGGGAGGGTAAAACTAAACAACCTTTCTGAAGGGCAATACAGCCTTGGAAAATGTGCATATTGTTTGATTTAGCAACTCCTAAGAAACAACTAGAGATGAAAACAAAATAAGTACAAAACCACTGTTGAAGAACTGGGAACAACCTCAACATCTAACATTAAGAGATTGGCTAAATCAGTTACATCGGTTAAATCACATCCATACAGGAGGAGCCTGGACACTATCACAGAATACTTAGGAGTACAGACTCTGCAGTCAGCCTGCCCCCATCTGACTGCTGGCTCTGTCGCTCGCTTACCTGGTGACCTGGAGCAAATTACTTAACCTCTTTGCACCTCAGTTTCCTCATCTACAAAACAGGGATAACAGTACCTACCTCTTAGAGTACTTTGTGAGGATAAAGTTAGTTAAATCATGTCAAACACTTACAACACATAATAAGTGTTAGCTATTTGATATTCCCTAAAATTGTTAAGAAAAATATATTTGAAAATGAAAGATAACTAAAGCGAAACAAGTAGATTACAAGCTGGTATTAAAGTTTCCTTAAATAGGGGCACTTGGGTGGCCCAGTCAGTTAAGCATCTGACTTAGGCTCAAGTCATGATCTCACAGTTCGTGAGTTTGAGCCCTGGGTCGGGCTCTGTGCTGACAGCTCGGAGCTTGGAGCCTGCTTTGGATTCTGTGTCTCTCTCTCGGTCCCTCCCCTGCTTGTACTCTCTCTCTCTCTCTCAAAAGTTAATTAACATTAAACAAAATTTTTAAGTTTCCTTAAATAAAAAGTGTTACCAAACTTAATTGTACATCAAAAAAAGTAAAATTCAATGTAATTTTAAAAACACAATAGTAGACAAAAGCTAAACTGTTAAGATGACTGTTAATAGCAAAATGAAATAAAACAAACAGGCTATGGAACCAGCTGCATTAAATCCCAGGGCTCCATAATTTTCTAGCTGTGTGACTGTGGGCAAGTCACTTATTCTCTCTAGGCCTCAGTTTCTTCCTAACAAGATGAGAAACAGAAGTACCTGTGAATCTATCTCATGGGCTGCTGTAGTACACGGTAGATTCACAATTCCTATTACTATTAGTCTCTGCACAAACAAACACAGAAGAAAAATCAGCATAATCACTAAAATATTCATAGTTTTCTTAGTGGGATTATGGATAATTTGTTATTCATTTTTCCTTAAAAAAATGTATAAGTTAATATAAAAACACTTAAATTTAAATATTTAGGTCATCATAATGTTCAGAAATTCTATTTCCCTGTTATCTAACCTGACATCCTAATGCTAAGCTATTTAGTCTCTAGCCATCAAACATCAGAGAGAAAAACAGCACTGTCACGAACTGGCAGTGCCACCAGATGATCTACTGCATTGCTTATGTTAAGATCACCAATTACCTTTCCTTCCTAACTCAATGCACAAAAACTCCAATCGCTTTTCATTAATAGAATCACCACACAAAAGATCTTCTGAAAGCTGATGGGATTAATCTGAGGAGGAAAAATGACAGATGAGTAGCATAACCTTGAAAATCCTGGGGCAGGAAGGACTCATGTTGACTCACTATTACTCACGGACAAACCCAGGCTATCATTTTGCTACCCCTGTGGCTGTCACGGTCACCTGCTGAGTTAGAGTCAAAACGGTCCTTGTGAATGACAGAGCTTTAACATGCAAAGCAGCACAAATGAAGGTAAGCCCAGTCTTACAGAATCATCTGGACTTGGGAGTGTATACTCCTCCTCTGCCTCTTCATAATAACTGATGTGTGCAGGTGGCTCAGGCCCTGAGAGCCTAATCCTGGGAGAGGAGTGCATTATTCTTATGTATTTGTAGAGGAATATGGAGGAAATGAAGGAAAAAAGTGCTGAGGACAACAGTGTCAAGATGTTCAGTCCACTGACCAATCCAGACAGGGACCCAAGCAAATCACTCACACTAACATGGAAATAAATTTTTATCACTGGCCCCTAATTTTGTAAACTACTATGGAGTCTTTTGTGCAGTAAAGAAAGAAAAAACCTTATTATGACTCACACCCTCATATGCTTAAGATATGTTGGTTTTATAAGACCTAACTCCACTTAAGGTTTTCTGAGAAAATATATACTGACAATTAGCCTGTGATGCCAACTTGGGTCTAAAAGCAGCTAGAAATTCTCAAGAAATGAGTAGTTGACCTTTATATTGGAATTGCATTATAGGCTTTTTAGCAATTTCTGGATTAAAAAAAAAATTACCCAAAGTTATCATTATTTGCAATTATATCTGAGATTCAGTAAAATTCAGCAGGTTGTCTTCGCCAAAAGATGTTTGAGGTTAGTTAAACAGCTTAGAGGTTGTAGATTAGGTGAGAGAAGCATATATGT
Organism: Crocuta crocuta; assembly: GCF_008692635.1. Classification (NCBI taxonomy): domain Eukaryota; kingdom Metazoa; phylum Chordata; class Mammalia; order Carnivora; family Hyaenidae; genus Crocuta; species Crocuta crocuta. The sequence continues at coordinate 4,782,020 of NW_027533280.1, forward strand.
GTCAAACACAGTAATGAAGGATTATTTCAACATGTCTTTTGGGAGAAAAGAAATGGTATAATATTCAGTGTAAGAAAACTTCTAGTAAGTCCTTAAATTTATTTTACGATCTTCCAACTACACGAGGGTAAACAGGAAAGGAAGGAGGGGTAAGAAAGAAACACAGCAAAAAATAAAGTTTACAAAGTATAAAATCGGGATAGTTGTTGTTTTGCAACTGCTTATTCCAAGTTGCAGTGAATGGATTGGGGGGGGGTGTGTCAGCAAAGGACTCATGGGAACAAACAGGACTTGGGACATGGAATCTGTGTCTATAGGATAGCTCTTTGTCAGATGTTACACTTTTAGATAGTATTCTGCAATGTCCTCTTTCCCTCAACATGCTTCTGAGTATTGCATGAAGCTCTGAGTCGTTCCTTTTCACAGAAAAAGATCTCTCCATTGAACAAATGAAGCAAGGGAGTCAGAGGTTAAGTAGTCTGCCCAAAGTCATATGGCAAGTTGACAGAGAAGTACTAGAAATAGAATCTAGGGTGTTTCACTGTGCCAGGCAAACTCCACATTGCATGTCCAAAAGACCAGATTAAGACAAAGCGGTATATTGAAACCTCAAGACAAGGTTTCTCTTCAGTTAGAAGGAAAACAAGCTGATTAGTCACAGCACTAAGACAGAAGATGGCAGCGTGATAAAAAGAACCCCTTCTTATAAAAGATTTAAATTGAAGGCAAAACTTTATAACACGGAGATTTCCATTTACACTGATCAGAGGCTGATTTTAAATATGGGGTGGTGACTGGGAAGGAGGCTACTTCTAGTAACCAGAAAGATGCTGGCAATTAGCAGACACTTAAGAACATCCTTCTGAGAGCTTGCTCAGAAGCCTGGGTAAGTTGTTGAGTAAGTTCCCAGGAAACCATTTAACAAACAAATGTAGAAGCTTTGGCCAAAAGATGCTCCATTAGCACACTAGATAAATATACACTAGGTATTTGGAAGTTGTCTAAAACAAGATTAACAGGGATCTATTTTGTGTCATGCTTTTTCACACGGTTATCAGCTACCTGCTAGCAGTCTGGAGTGCCTACATGCAACTTGAACTCCCCACAGGTATAATCAACTTAATTTTACATACCTGATCCCATTCCCTTTCTTCCCCCCATGGAGAGGACCACTATCCTGAATTATACAATCACTTACTTTTCTTTCTTGTTTTATCACATTTTAGAAGCCCTGAACAATATGGTTTTACTTATTTATGCTTCTGAATTTGAAATGTGGAATTAGACTGTTAGGTGATACTCTGCAATGTTCATTTTCCCTCAACATCATGTTCTTGAGTACTGCATGCAGCTTTAAGTTGTTCCTTTTCAAAATGCATTTTTCTACAGTAAATGGCCTTTTTCGATTGTTCTGAGTTTTCTGCTGTTATATGAACATTCCTGTACCTATCTCTTGGTACACGGATATGCAAGAGCTTCTCTGGTCTAGGGTACAGAGGTAGAAGTAGAAATGTTAGGGCATACTATCTATTGACATTTAACTTTATTCCATAATTCCAAGTTGTTTTCCAAAGTGGCTGCACCTATTTACATTCCCTCCAAGCAGTAGTACGTATGTTGAGAATGAAAGAAGCTCAGAGCTTCTCTATCAAACTCTGCTTAATAAAGAGCCTCAGAAAAAAAGGTGGGCTGCCAAGTGATTTTCTTGGGTTTGATGACCGTCTCTTGAGCTTCTTTACAGAGGAAAACACACAGCATATGTACTTACCAAGCAAGGGTACTTTATTTTGTAGCAACTCACAGTAGCTTGTGGTGAGGATTCCAATGGGATTACTTGGGACGAACCGTCCTTCTTTTACTAACCGTTCACATGTCCGCATTAAAGTCCCTGAGAACTGAGATGGATCAACTCCATAGTCTCTCCATCCTCCTACACCATCTGCGACCCCTAAAAACAAGACAAAAAATTACACTGAAGGGATGTTCTTACTGACTTCTCAGGAATTTTTATCCCTGTCTCCTCCTAACAGTTAATTTTACTACATACTAGTACATGTATTTACCCTGGAATTCAGAATGAAAAGTGCTCAAATTTAATGTACTATACACTAAAGGGTGCCTGGGTGGCTCAGCTGATTAAACGTCTGACTTCAGCTCAGGTCATGATCTCATGATTCGTGGGTTCGAGCCCACACAGGGCTTGGTGCTGTCAATGCAGAGCTCCCTTTGGATCCTCTGTCCCCCTCTCTCACTGCCTTTCCTGTGTGCTCTCTCGCTCTCTCTCAAAAATAATGTATTATACACTAATACTCCTAATTCACATTCTCTACTTAGAATCTGATCTTTCATAAATTCATGAATAAGTATGTGTGTTACCACAGGGTGGCATTGCCTACTAGCCAAGAGTTCAATTTCAGCAGGATTATCATCTTTGTATAGAAGTATTTACGTTATTACTCTGTGTTCTATTTTATAAGAATGATTTTTTTTGGAAATGTTGATACTAGTGATAATACAACTGAGCCAGAGCTGGCAATCATTCAGGATATCAAACACAGCAAACTCTACCTTCAAATTTTGGTCAGTAACTATGAAATAAAGAAAAAAAAAAACCCACACATCCCATCCTCTTTCCTCCTCGCTCAGAGACAACCACTACCCTTTCTGCACAGGCCAGTACTGTCTAATACGACAGCCACTGCCACAAGTGACTACTGACCCTTTGAAATGGTGCTGACTCAAATTAAGAAGTCCTCTAAGTATAAAATACACATTGGATTTTGAAAACTTAGTATAAAAAAAGGGTAAAATTCTCACTAAATTTTTATATTGATTACATGTTGAAATAATATTTTGGATATAATGTGCTAGAGATTAAAATTAATTTCACCTGTTTCTACTCTTTTATTAATTTCTAGTATTCACTAGGAAATTTATTTTAAAAATTATTTTTGTTTTATTTATTTCTGAGAGCGAGCGAGCGAGCATGAGCAGGGGAGGGTCAGAGAGAGAGGGAGATACAGAATCTGAAATAGGCTCCAGGCTCTGAGCTAGCTGTCAGCACAAAAGCCCAACGCGGGGCTTGAACCTACGAACCATGACATCATGACCTGAGCTGAAGTCAGACGCTTAACCAACTGAGCCACCCAGGCACCCCTTCACTAGGAAATGTAAAATCACATGTGTGAGTTCACATTTTTTTTTCCTGAGAGAGAGAGAGGGTGAGAGAGAGCGTGCACTGGGAAAAGGGGCAGGGGAGAGAAAGAGAATCTTAAGCAGGCTCCATTTTGGCTCCCAACTTTGGGATCATGACCTGACCTAAAATCAAGAGTCAGATGTTCAACTGACTGAGCCATCCAGGTGCTCCTCACATTATATTTCTACTGGACAGGAATGGTACTGAGATTTTCATGGGCCCACAGCGTTGCTGATGAGTTAAGAGTCTGTACAAGACTCCTTTATCAAGAGGAAACTAGTGTTTAAGAAAGTAAGACATCAAAGTCAACATCATACTATCTCCTATTCAACTCCTTGCAAAACTCTAAGCTAGTTGTTCAACATTAAAATCAATTTCTGTTTGCTAAATTCAGATGAACTGAGGGAACTAAAAAGTCAGATATATACATTATTAAGGCTTTAAATGACCAGATATCAATCTTTCTGGAAGGATCTGTAAGAAGTATTAATAGTAGTTTTGGAAATAAGAGACGAAATGATTAGTGAACAAATGGTGAGACTTTAGCTTTTTAACTTCATACTGTTCTGTACTGTTTAAAATTTATTTTTATAATGATTATGTATTGATTTTTAATAAAAATATTAGGAATTATATCATTTTTAAGCTTGCTGAGCATTAGATGTCCTCCCCACATACATATTTACAGTTTTGTACATTCAACTTTCACACACATTTTAAAACTTATTTGGTACAAAAGTAGGAAAATATCTATATATGTATCCTGAAAAATCTGGCTTAACATGAAATGGACACAGAAAAAGCAAACATGAAATGGACACATCAGTTTTCTGCTGATGGCATTTCTCCAACAGAAGTGGTATACATCCTGAAAAAAAAAAAATGAGAGGAAATATAATTGGAAGAAGGTATAAAGAAGGTGGCAAACAATCAATATCCCTCTTAGGGCTGCAACTTTTCCTACCTTTTGTGACCAACCAATAAGCAAAATTTCACTATAGAGCAGCTCCAAATTAGTTGATTAAATGATATTGTGTCTGGGATTTATTTCAAAACAATGGGAGGAGAAGTGATGAAGGAATGGATGAAATAAGATTGGCCATGGATGGAAAACTATAAAGTGGAATGATATTTCCATTACTTTGATATATCTTAGAAATTTTCCATTATACGAAATAGTGATAAATAGAAATAATGATAATAAGAAAGAAAAAAACATTCTTCTGCTGGCTGTGTAGAGAGCAAGAGCAGGAAAAGGGGACGAGTCAGGAATCTATCTTAGTAGCAGTGGTGAAATGGTGGCAATGCAGTCAGTGTGCAGGGATTGGAGAGCTGGTGAAACAGAAGGACTCGTTGGGGTAACTGGAAGGGTGTGTAGCAGTGGTGGAGAAAGACAAGTATCAAGGATGACTGAGGTCTACCCTACCAGGAAGAAATATCACTTTTTTGTTTTTCAAGCAATTTTGAGGCTATTTGGAAATTTTTAACAGAATTTAAGATAGCCTAATGGGAACTTCTTTCGAGGAGTCCTTATTGGGGGTGAGATTTCACCATTGTTTTATTTATTTTTAATTTTATTTTTAAGTAATCTTTACACCCAACATGAGGCTCGAACTCACAACCCCAAGACCTACAGCCACATGTCTGACCGACTGAGCCAGCCAGGTACCCCTCACCATTATTTTAAATGCAACAATTTGTGTTAATTATAAACATTGTAACTTTATCTGATGAATCATTCATTCTTTTCAAATTACTGCCTGCTTGAGAAAAGAATTTCTTTTTAGCCAGTCTCTAAGAGCCACAATTGATTTTAAATACAAAGTGGTTTCATCTACAAATGCCCTTCACAAGAAAACCATTAAAATCTGAGATAACGTTGGGAGTTGATCCTGGCACTCACTAAAGAATCTGTCAGCAGGTTATAGAGTCTGACCTGACACAGCCCTTCAACATTAATCAGATTTCTCCCAGAATAGAGTGTAACCTTTCAAGCACCTGTTTGCTTTTCTATGGAGGAAAAAAATCCTAGGCCAAAAACTCCATTGGTGAAATCTCTTTAGGGCAAGAGATTCAAAAAGCCTATAAACTGTTCAATAAAGCTGTGGGAAAAAAGGCCTTAGTATACATGAATAATTTACTCACAAAGAACAAGTTATGTAATAGGAAGAGTCATATTTGGGATTAGAATCAGGCTAAAACCAGAATAACCTACCACATGTACATTTGAAACCTAGTTTAATTCATATTAGGCAATTATTTCTACAAGGAAATAAGTATTTCCTCTCATGCACAAGCAAAAGCTTCCATCCACAAAGGAAGAACACCTTTTAAACAGTGGAATTAATCCAGATATAAAGAGAAATTTCATTCAGAATACATTTCAAAGGTAAAGAAAACAACTATTAAAGGAGAGATTGCTTCAGATCCCAAAGATATGAAATGGCAAATAAGAACATACCTAAGAGCAAATGGAGGCCACAATAAATACTAGAAACAAGGTTGAGGGAGACATATCCTGCCTATGAGAAAGCAGCTCCCCTTCTTGTGGGCAGGAACTACTCACTCACACAGGGGCTAGACAAACAGCTCCCATAAATGCTGCTATAGGAGGGTCAAGAGCAAATGGTTAATGCTCATGGGGTCCTGTGTGAATGGAGCAAGACTTTTCTTAGAACATAACATTCAGATTAGGCTCTGGAAGTTAAGTTACTTCCACAAACAAAGGGGAGTAAAAACAGGACAAGAATGGTAGACAATGAGGTGTGGCTGGGGTTTGGATGAGTGCTGAGAAGTTGAAAAATACAGGGCAGGAGCTGAAGTTGCGGGCTCAAAATTGTGATCCAAGGACTTTAAATTTGATGCTATAGACTTACGCTGATATGGGAGCTATTAGACACATGTGGCTATTGAGTCTGAAATGTGGCTAGTCTGAATTGAAATATGATTCCAAAAATACAGCACAAAAAAATTGTAAAATTTTACACAAGTATATAATCTATTTATACTGAATAGATTGAAATGTTTTAGATATTGTGGATTAAATAAAATATATTAATTGAAATTAACTGCATCTGTTTCATTTTACTCTTTTAAATGTGGCTACTAGAAAATTTAAGATTACATACGTAGTTTACAGTATATAGCACTACTACAAACAATAAAAAGTCATCAAGGTTTCTGGGTAGAAGTGATATAAACCAATCTATATTTTAGAAAAATAATCCTGATAGCAGTGGAGAGAACGGTTGGGAAGAGGTTGGAGGTCAGGCATCACCTGTAAGATTTTAGGTTAGAGGTAACAAGAAAAATAGAATACTCACTGGAAATACAAAGGAATGAATACAGAAAGACACTTGGACTCGATATCAATATATTTTATGTCAACAGGTTTCTGGATTTCAGGAATGAGTATTGATTAGATGACTCCCCAGTTGGGAAAGGGGTGGAAATGCCTTTAGAAAATACTGAATTCCGTTTTGGGTATGCTGAGTTCTGGGCATCAGGAGGACATTTTTAAGGAAATGTTATGTATGAAGTCAAGAACTATAAGTCTGCAGCTGGGGAGGTAGTCAGAGCCAGATCTTTGACAAAGATTGGGAATTAACACCATTAGGGGTAGATGAGATGCTCAGGGAGAACACAGAAAGTAGTAAGTTCAAGGAGTTAAGACCTTAGGAATGAGAATTCCTGGCCAAACAGCTCATTTGTGAATTGCATCTTACTCCAGGCATCAAATTACAATCGCAGATATAATAACTGATTAAGTTTTTTTTATAACTTACCAAAGTTTAAGGAAATAATCCATTTTAGCAAAATAATATAATTTTTTTAGAGGTGAAAAGAGGTGAAGCTGAAAAGGCAGGACTGAGTTAATGACTGGGAATGTTTGAATGCCAACACAGAGTTTACACTGAATATAGAAGCTCTTTCCTTTAATTCACTATAATCATCTTATGTCTCCATTAATAACGTTCTGTCAGCATACATCTAGCTTAAGTGTTTCCTTTGACCCCCAAATCCAATTAAAACCATTATTAGATTAAGATAATGGTTACATATCTGAAATAGTCAAACAAAAGGCCGAGAGGAGACTAGAGAACACAGAAAACTCACTTAGGTGTACTATTTACATGGAAATGTCAGTTTTGTAAAGTGGGAGACAATCAACCAGAAAATATTTGTGACAATTCCAATCTTTCACATAATAATTTGGTAAGTTTCCCATAGACTATTTTTCTGAAGTGAAGAGTTAAGAGAAAAGCAGAAAGGATAATTCTGGTGTGTTTCCCATCATTTAAGTATATCTTTTTATAAAAAGAAAATTCTAGGGGCGCCTGGGTACCTCAGTCGGTTGTGTCCAACTTCGCCTTAAGTCATGATCTCACGGTTTGTGAGTTTGAGCCCAACATCAGGCTCCACACTGACATTTCAGAGCCTGGAGCCTGCTTCAGATTTTGTGTCTCCCTTCTCTCTGCACCTCCCCTGCCCGTGATCTGTCTCTCTCTCAAAAATAAGTGAACATTAATAATAATAATAAACTTAAAAAGAAATAAAAATAAAATTCTTAAATAGCCAATTTTCATTTTTTATTAACACATTTTTGTCTTTTCCTTAGTTTAATCAAATAAAAACAAAATTTTTCTGTACTTAAAAAAAATCATTTAGCTTTTCATTAAACTTAAAATTTTACTTAATAGCATTGTTCTAGGCCAAAAGTTGAAGGAGAAAAGATTTGATAAGCTGAAATTGTGGAAGTTTAAAAACTCTATCTTTCCAATTACTTACCGTCACCTACCTGCAAAAGGCTCAACTTGAAAAAGACTCTGAACTAAGCCAACATTAGCCTGTGTCTCTCTAGTATGGTCCATTATCAGCCATAAGCATGAGGGTGCCATTCTTCTTTTTTTTTTTTTTTTTTTGAGGGTGCCATTCTTCTTAAGCCCTTCCTACTACACTCATCTTCAGACTGACATGCTATTAGTTATAAAGCAAACATTTTCCAGAAGAAAGTGATGCCTAGAGAATAAATACTAAATTTCAATTTTAACATAAGTATCAGTGAAAAAAGATTTAACAATTTTATCTAAAAATAGACTCTGGCAGAATTTCAAATATTATCTAGTACCCAAAGGTAATAATAGCTTTATTCTTTGCATCTTTGGTGATCTCGAGGTATTTTACATTGAGCCGCACATTCTAGTGAAGCAAGACAGTTCTACAGGGATTGTTTTTCCATCAGTGAAACACATCTCCTATCTACTAGGATGGGTACTTGATAGTGAATTGAAACTCCAGAAGAGAAACTGAGTAAGATTCTGGCTAGATCACAAGAATAGAACGAGGAGGGATCAGGATATCTGGTTTTACACTGTCTGCAGCAAGTATTCATCTAATGAAGCCCTGGCTAGGCAGTACTTATTGCAGTGCTACAGCCAGCTTCTCTTCAGATGAAAAGGTTCTTTTTCAAATACTATCATCTAGTGTTCTCAGAGCTAACCTTAGTTGTCTAGAGATATCACAACATGAAGCATTATAACTAAAGAAAAATGAGATCAGAGTATAAACTCAATTTCTATCAAATAGAATAGATCATATTTGTATCAACATTGCTGAAGCCTCAACTATTTGGGCATTAAGAACACTCCCCTGTGATTCAGGACTGTGAAATGTTGTATCTGCAAATAATTATCCCAAAGGGAACAAAAAGCAGGATTACTGGAAAAAAAAAAATTCAACAGTTGAGTTACTCAGAAAAGTACAATTTACTTTGACTAATAGTCCTTTCAGTTCTCTAGAGGTGAAATTATATAGATTATGATGCTCTTCCTGCTTTAACAAGCAAGTGATGTATTTCCTTTGCAAAAAGTTTATTTCCCCAAAGCAACCACTCTGCATTAATCACAGTGAAACCTGCTTCTTCTGATTCTCCAGAGAACAAATCTACGTCAAGAACTCAAGATCTCTAAGCAGAACAGCAAACTCAAAGCTAAGGCCATGAAGCTAAAAAGAACGGAAAGGCAGAAAGGTTCAACCCTGTGGTAAAATGCGTGAAAGTAAGCAAAACTCAAATTCTGCTAAAGAAAGGGAACTGCCTGAGGCACTTAAACAAGGATTCAAAGCAGAATGGTCCATTTTAGGTTTTAGAATTCTAAACAATATAGCTATTCCTTTCTAGCTTAGTAAACACAAAATTACTTCGTGATTAATAAAATTAAAATGTACACACACATACATACACACACACACATACACACTCACCCCTACTGCTCAGAATACTTCATTATCTAGAGATGGTAATTTCCAGACTATTCTGCTGCTTTGCCTTAAAAAAGTAGTGAAAAATGCTAAAAGGATTAGGAGATGATACTGTGAAGGCAAAATAAAATAAATTAAAATTAAAATGTTCTTCCTCTAACTTTAGCTCTTCTGTTTAAACACCAAGCACTTAATGTGGAATGTTTGGCTCAGTGTGGTTTGGGGAATTTGGGTATCTTATAGACTTGGGTATGAATCACTACCTCTTCATCAAACTGAAGAGTTGAAGGTGAAGTCACAGAAAAGGTCACTTCACTCCTTTCTGAGCTGCAACAGTATCTTTCTCAAATGCTAAATGCTGTTAGCAGTGCTTTCTGAACAGAAGGAAGCAACAGGCAAATCATGGGGCTCACATTTATTGTAAACTATGAACAGGATGGGCAGGCCCCTTAGTATGTTATAGAATTAAGGGCTTCTACTAAAGCCAAGACTTCTATTTCTAAATAGTAGAAAATGTTATACAACACCTAATGATTTAATCTTTAAATACGAAAACAACAGCAATTAAAGTCTAGTTATCTGATGTGTGCCTACCTGTATCGGCCCTTCAGGCTAAAAAAGAATTTTTCCTTTTGTTTGTAATTTATAAGATTAGATCTAGAATTCTGGTCTTAAAGGTTAACATATTTATGACAATTAAGCTATATATCCTTGACCTAACCCCAAAGAAGATACTATTTACTTCCCTTCTTTCCTCACCCATCTATAAAAATAAGAGCTGGCCTTTACTAAAATACCACCCTCTGGGAGAGGTCAAGAGTCACATGTAGCCCTGGCACAAACACTCTTTTTTTTTAAAAAATGAGAACATAATTCCTCTGAATAAGCCTGCCAAGTGGAGAACTGTTCCTTAATTTCTAAACACTAATTAAATTTTTTCCTACATACTGTTTCATCAAGTAATGATCTTTGGGCAGTAGGACCAATAATTGTTTTTTCTTCTTTCCATTTTCCACGATATTCCCACTTTTCAGTAATGAGTATATATGTTACCTTTATGGGAGGGATTACAAAACCTATATAAATCCAGTTAGAACTACATTTTACACTTACATTCAATATTGAGTTATTCAACACAGTTTACTGAACATTTTCTATATGCATGACACTGTAGTGAAAGGGAGCTAAAGAGATTTACATATAATAAAAGATTTCCTGCCTACGGAGCTTAAAATCTAGTGGTAGTAATTGTGGCAGGGAAGAAAGGTTTGGAAAGGTGTATGATAAATGGCTCTAACAAAATAAATATGCAGCCATAAAAACTAAACCAAAGAAGATCAGATTACATCTAGCTGAAGGAATCAGGAAAGTATTCATAGAAAAGAGAAGTGCCTGATCTGGGCCTTGAAGGATGTAAACATGAGTCATGGGGGAGGAGGTTGACAAGAGAGGCAATATGGGCAGTTCCTTAAGATTCTGACTAATATGGATAAGGTACAGTAATAAAGGGGAGGGTAGAACTCAAGAGCTGAGAAATCTGACCTCCAGGTAAATGCCTATTACATTCTTGCCAGGAACCTCTGACCAGCAATCAGCCCAAACAATACACTGCAGGAGTTCAGGCATAAAGGAGGTGCCTAGAAGGAAAGGGCTGGCCTGAAACCACCAAAGTCCTCGTGGCTCACTGAACTAGTTCAACTGAGGCCTTTACTTGCTTTAATGAAGGGGCTTTGCTCAACTACTAGCCTAGGAATAGCTAATATCAAAGTAGTATTCAGACTCAGCAAAGATCACCTTAGTAAACCACAAAGTTTTTAATGACCATTTCTGACTTGAAAAGCAGTGTATACACATTAGCCAAGGGCATATAGGATTTCGAGTCAGATCTGGGTTCAAACTGCAGCTCCAGGACCAGGGTAATGTGTATCCAATGGTGTCTCTTGGATAGCTCTCTGAGCCTCAGCATCTTCACCTGTAAATGGGTATAATATCATGGATATCACAGGCTGATAGGAGGAACAGGAAAAATGTGTTAAAGAGTGCCTACCACAATGCTCAGCTCACAGTGGACATGCAGTAAGAGAGAGTTATGCCTCTCTTTGAGACCAGATAACAGCATATAGAACAATCTATATCAAGCAATCTCTGATCAGTATTTATAGTCTACAAACACTGTTCTGTGGTCACAACCAAAAGACAATTACTACTCACAGGTAATAGATAAAAGGTGAATGGAGTCCATTCAGCTTTTCCCATCACACATCCACCACCATTCAATATCTCATTAAACATTTAACAGGCACTAAGGAACAAACATATATGTCTCTAAAATACACACAAGGAAAAACAGATCCACCCACACTTTGAAGAAATTAGTTTTCCTTTTTCAGAAGTGACTCTGAAATAACCTCGGTTAACAAAAATCTCTTAAGTGCCTGCTGTCTCCTACGTGTGAGGGGTCAGATTTAGAGATTTCTTATTTTAAATGGAAAATCTTATATAACAACTGGTGATACAAAGGTCACTACAATAATCACAGCAGCTCTATCCCGACTTTTTTTTGTCTCCTTTCTCTATCTATTGTGACTCCCCTTCAGGGTGGAGTCTCTTTCACACTGTTAACCAACCATCTTTTTCTTTTTCTTAATTTTAAAAATTTTTTAAATATAGTTTATTGTCAAGTTGGTTTCCATATAACACTCAGTGTTCATCCCAACAAGTGCCCTCCTCCATGCCCATCACCCATTTTCCCCTCTCCTCCACTCCCCATCAACCCTCAGTTTGTTCAGTTTGTTCTCAGTATTTAAGAGTCTCTTGTAGTTTGCCTCCCTCCCTCTCCTTAACTATTTTTCCCCTTCCCCTCCCCTACGGTCCTCTCTTAAGTTTCTCCTGTTCCACATATGAGTGAAAACATATGGTATCTGTCTTGCAAATGACATATCAGATAAAGGACTAGTATCCAAAATCTGTAAGGAACTCACCAAACTCCACAACTGAAAAACAAATAATCCAGTGAAGAAACGGGCAGAAGACATGAACAGACACTTCTCCAAAGAGGACATCCAGATGGCCAACAGACACATGAAACAACACTCAGCGTCACTCATCATCAGGGAAACACAAATCAAAACCACACTGAGATACCACCTCATGCTGGTCAGAGTAGCTAAAATGAACAAATCAGGAGACTATAGATGCTGGTGAGGATGTGAAGAAATGGGGACCTTCTTACATTGTTGGGGGGAATGTAAACTGGTGCAGCCACTCTGGAAAAGTGTGGAGGTGCCTCAAAAAATTAATAAAACTCCCCTATGACCCAGCAACAGCACTGCTAGGAATTTACCCATGGGATACAGGGGTGCTGATGCATAGGGGCACATGTACTTCAATGTTCATAGCAGCACTTTCAACAATAGCCAAACCATGGAAAGAGCCTAAAGGTCCATCAACTGAAGAATGGATTAAGAAGATGTGGTTTATATATACAACGGAATACTACATGGTAATGAGAAAGAATGAAATCCGGCCATTTGGAGCAACGTGGATGGAACTCGAGGGTATTATGCTAAGTGAAATGTGTCAGGCAGAGAAAGACCAACCATCTTTTTCATCTCTGGGTGCCGGCCTAGTAGCTGGCATAACAGCTTTCAATTCTTGCTGCACACTGACATTACCTGTGGAACCCAAGCCCCACTTCCTGAGTCAGTATGCCCATTGTGGCCCTGTATGACCCCCAAAATGCACAGGTGATTCTAATGAGAATTACTGCTAGAGCACTCAGAAACTCAGGGCCAGCTTGATTTAAACATTCTATGAGCCAGATGATTCCACCTCTGAAATGCCTCTCCCACCAAGCAATTACCTGTATCCCATTCCCAAATTTGATCATCCTTCTCTTGACTTTCCTACTGGCAGCCCAACCCGCCCACACTTGTAGGCTCGAAACCTTAAGGAAGCTTCCAGATGCAAAACCTCAAAATCAACGTCAATTCCTCTTTTCTCTTTCATCCTCTTTGTACAATTATCACTAAGTCCTATTGATTCTATGCCTGCAATGTGTCTGAAGCCCAACTACTTTCCACTGCCCTAGTTAAAGCCTTTTCTAGCTCAGATTATTTCAGTAGCTTCTTAACTGGTCTTTTGCTTCCTGTTCTTCCATTACACTCTCTGTATCATTTTCTTTTCTTTCTTTTTCACTTTTTACAAGCTTACTATGTCCATGTTATTCTTCTAGTCAAATACCTTCCATGTATATACACGTTTTTACTTGTACATATAAAAACATTCTCTAGAAGGATACACAAGAAATGGATAACATTAGTTCCTTCTGAGAGAGGAACTTTGCAGCTAGAAGACAAGAGTGACAGAGACTTTTTACTCTGCACCTTTTAAGATTTAGAGTATCTTTTGACTTTTGTACCGTTTGAATGTGGTGCCTCTTCAAAAATAACCAAACCAAACTCAAAACAAAAGTAAAAACATTTTCTACAGCTTCCTAACAACAACAAAAATGAAACACCCAATTACTTAACAAGGCAATTGTGACCTTCAACAGTCTGGTCTCAATTCTCAACCACTCTCCCAAACCCACCCAGCCAGCCCCAATCACTCTTTAGCCACAAAACAGCTGTAGTTCCGAGAATCTCCAGTGTCTCTGCTGAACCCTCAATCTGGAGAGCTTAACCATTTTTTTCACTTGCCTCAATTTATTGAAAAACCCATCTCTCTACGAAACTTCCGGGCTGAAGTTTGTTTTGTTCTTGGTCTTCTGCACCAGGGCAACAACCTGTAAACAATGAATTCGGTTGACTGCACTGAAAAATTAGAACACCAAAACTCTGGTATACAAACTTTCATCTGAGAACTCCAAAAAGAGAATGTACCCAGTATTTGATCATAGAGTTGCGCAAAGTGCTGTGCCCTGGGTTGGAGCCAGCTACTTACAGGATGCTCCTCTCATAGACTGCCATAAGACAGTTTGATGGGAAGAATCCTGAAAGGGAGTCAGGAAAGAACACCACTCCCACCTTTCTTTGCCACTAACCTGCTGTAGGACACTGACTAAATCACTTCTCTAAGCTTTACTTTTCTTATCTTTGAAGTAAGGGACAGGAAAGACAAATTCTCTTCAGTTCCTTTTTCTAAGATCTAACATTCTGGGATTCTAAATCACACTGAAAGAAAAGGGAACACGATTAGAAACTATAAGATAAAGGTTAACATACAGCTATGCTTTCTTTTTCACATACAACATTACATTTATTGCACGAGCTAGTTTTGAAGCAAAGGCTCCATTTTAACCTTCCCAAATTTTCCTTTCTCCTTATTACATCATCACATGTATGTTTTCAGAGAAGTTTCAATACTGGTTCAGAGGATAAGAATACTGCCCCATGTCCTTTTACATTAGTTTTAACCACCTAAAATGTTGGAAATAGTTTTCTTCTTTAAGCCTAACAAAAGTCTAACTAAGCCTAACAAAAAGTCAAGCCAACCATTTTTCAATTTGAAATTCTGATAAAAGAATAAAAGAGGGCTATTGATTAGTATTAATTTACTTCACTGAATTAATCTGATCTGTAAAGAAATTAATTTGTATATGTGGAATGTATTCACAAAACACACTTTGTTATCCAAAGACCACTGACTGCTCAGTGAATTTAGTGTACATGAAAAAGAAAAGCAATAAGATCAAATTTGCTGCTCAAGAACTAAGAGAAGCAAATTTTTAAAAACAGTGTATGCATGAGACATCTTTGTTTAGGCTTCCTCATTTCACAGAACCATTAATGACCATATTACCAATCCGTGGTCGACTTACAGCCATGAAGTATTCTAGCTCTTATGCAAGTAGTTCACCTCTATTTTCTTATCCCAAACTGCTATCCAAACACTGATGTGAAAACAGAAGCACTTTTTGTTTGCTTCATTCAGTACAGCTAATCTTTTTCATCGACATCAAATGACAGCATGGACGAATTCTGATAAATCAAAAAACTTGCTGGATGACAGCATCCTTGAAAGATCAAAATGTACAGTCATAGTGACACAGAGACTCACAAAAAGAAATTCCCTTTCTTTTCAAATAGTCTGTTAATGAGTAAAAGAAAATCGGTACAAAAATGTGTTAGAATTGGCCTGAGTCAAAATTGTACTGGGTCTTTCAACAGAAAGCACTCTTTGTAGTAAGTCACTTTTGTAGTCTCTGGCAAAGTTTTTGCAGTCATTTTGTAGTCTGTGGGATTCATACCAACAATTCAATCAATTCTAGAACTATTCACCCAACTTATTCACCCAAAAACAACTATTTAAGAATGTAATACATTTATAAATTGTTAGTTAAATGTGATAGACTCAAGATCAATAATAAGCTTACTAATGGGAGCAATTTCATAACAACTAGAAAAGGATAAATTACTACAACCTTTTTAGAGGGACCTGTGCTAATATTCCTATCAGAGGCCTTACAAATGTTCATAGCCTTTGACACAAGAACTCTTCAAGGAATTTATTCTAAAGAAATATTCAGGGGCGCCTGAGTGGCTCAGTAGGTTGAGCATCCGACTTCGGCTCAGGTCATCATCTCATGGTTTGTGGGTTCGAGTTCCACGTCAGGCTCTGTGCTGAATGCTTGCTCAGAGCCTGGAGCCTGTTTCAGATTCTGTGTCTTCTTCTCTCTCTGCCCCTCCCCAGTTTACTCTCTGTCTCACTCTGTCTCTCAAAAATAAAAAAAAATGTAAAAAAAAAATTTTTTTAAAGAAATATTCAGATACAGATATTCATTCACTCTAATGTTACTCAAAACAGAAAACTGGCAACTGGGGCATCTGGCTGGCTCAGTCAGTAGGGCATACGATTTTTGACCTTGGGGTTGTTAGTTCAAGCCCCACTATGGGTGTAGAGATTACTTAAATAAATAAAACTTAATAAAGAAATAAAATCTTTTTAAAAATGAAACAAAATCAGCAATAATCTAAATAACTAAAAATAGAGAACTGGTTAAATGAATTATGAACTATGCACACAGTAAAACATGATGCAATTACACATGGAAATGTGCTCAATTTACATTACAAAAAATAACATTACCATTAACTCAATTTTATTTAATAATATATATATTATTGTAAATACACAAAAACTAGAGGAAAACATACTGATTACAGATGAGTTATGAGGTACAGGTGTTTTATACTGTGCTTTTCTGAACATGGGTTACTTTTTTAAGCACAAAACAAAAGCATTTTTATTTAAAAGCATACGATATGCAAGCAGGAAACTTAGGCCCAAGTCCCAGCTATGATACTAGCTGTTAACAACCTTATTGAGGAGTCAACTTCACAGATGAGGAAACAGATGCAGATTAAATGGAGATAAAAACAGCTATTCAGAGTTAAAAGATTAAATAATGTTAAACACAAAAACGTAACGTAAAATCTTAAAGCACTACCTATAAAGCATGATAAGATGAATCATATACTGTGTCAAAATACTGAATAAATGCTTAGGAAAAAGAGTGAAGTACTTTCACTCTTCAAGGAAAAGCTTTGCACCTGTCCCCTATCCCAATACATCCAAAATCCTGTTTGGGATCTTATTCAAAAGAACAGAACATCTTTTCTTCTTCAAAATTTTAAACTAAATTGAAAGAGCTGTACCACTTGTCAACTGAAATTTAAATGATTAAGTATGTTATCAGCCCAATGCCCTCTGCAGTGAGTCAGCTTTTGCAAAAAGTCTTGATTTATGATGCAAATCTGTAAATTGTGTATATTGCTTAATAATAGGAAACAAATGATTTAGCTCTCAAGGAGACAGAAAACTACCTGATTTTAAAAAATATTTGACAACTCCCAACCAAGATAGATCACTAAATTTTATTACTAATGACAAAAATTAGGATCCAGGGCACACTTCCTAAAATGAGACCAAAAGTTAACACTAATTGTGAAAGGAAAACTCACAAGGCACACTGTTTTTCAGCTAACTAGAACTTCTGGTTTGAAAAGTCTAATTTCTTTTTTTCTTTTTACTAAAAAAATGTTTATTTACTTATTTTTGAGAGAACATGAGCAGGGGAGTTGTAGAGAGAGAGGGATACAGAGAATCTGAAGCAGGCTCTGCGCTTTCAGGGCAGAGCCCAAGGTGGGGCTAGAACCCACAAAGTGTGAGATCATGACCTGAGCCGAAGTCAGACAGATGCTTAACCAGGAGTCCCTAAAAAGTCAAATTTCTTTAAAAAGAAAATACTGTTAACTTACTTTCCTAAAGCATTTTCCTGAAAATTCTGAACCTAAAGTCCCAAGTGAGGCCTCTCTAAAAGGGAAGGGGACCTACGTAAAATGCATTTGACATTCAGCCTGAACTTGACATCAGCATTTACTCAAAGGACATGGTTGTAGGTCAAATACTGTGGCCTGGATATAATGCTTTGTGAGTCACACATGAGTACAAACTCCATTTGGATACTGTTGCAACTATTCAGGTTATGTATTGCCCAGTTTCATAAAGCAGTGCTAAAGTTCAGGGAACAGCCTCCTGGGATCCAGCCCCTTCTCCTCCACCCTCCAAAAAAATTCCCCACCACAACCAGCTAACATATGCATCTTACCTTCTGCTACAATTTAAAACCTTTAAAAAATATTTTTTTCTAAAAAGTATCAATAGTCATGTTTTCAAAATTCAGTTACTTGCTCTATAAAAAAGATTCATCCAGAATCCTTTATAAACATTAACACATTGAGAGAGAAGCTGAAAGTTAGAAAAATTTTAAACTAAGCTTGAGAAATCTCTAGGTTAAAGACTGAACAAAGGAAAAGTAGTTCTGACAGTGTAACAAATAAGGAAATGACTTTAAAATAATGTGCCTTATAAGAACCTCATGAAAAGTACAATATATCTGTATAGCAAAATGAGAAAAATATCAGGGAGCAAGGGTTTAAAGAACAAATAGCAAAATTCCTCTACCCAGCAACTGTAATCTTATTTAATACACAATGAAAGACCACTCAGAAAAATCAGAAAGCAACTAGTCAAATGCATGGCTTTTTGTTTTCTTTCTTTCCTTTTTTGGTCAGTGACTTCACAAGCCCTACTGTTTCTATGGGTCCTAGAAGGCTCTTTTACTAAACCCACAACTCTCATATATCCTTAATATTCCACAATTTTCTCTTGAAAGCACATGGCTTATGAAATCAGACATATTTAAAGTACTGATTAATCTTAGAACTTACATTTGATTGTTACCTTTTAAAAAATATTTTCCCTTGGATAAAGTAATTATAAGTATGTAAAAATAATTATATAAAAAACAACTATATTCCTCATAAAGTTATAGTTACAATAAGACCCAGCCATTCCATTTATAGATATATACCCAATATATGGGTATATATACCCATATATATATTGGGAGAATGAAAAACATATGTTCACACAAAAGCCTGTATATGAATGTGTCACAATAGCACTATTCACAACAGCTAATAAGTGGAAACAATCCAATGTCCACTAATAGATGAATGGATAAAATGTGGTATATCCATACAATGGAATATTATTCAGCCATTAAAAGGAATGAAGCACTGATACAAACTACAATGTGGGCAGACTTTGAAAATATACTAAGTGAAAAAAGTTAGATATAAAAAAAACACATTTTGTATGATTCCATTTATATAAAATGTCCAGAATAGGCAAATCTATTGTAAGAATCTACTTTCTGTTGCCAGGGGTTGAGGGAGGGGAGACCGGGAGTGACTGCTAATGCATAGGGGGTTTCTTTAGTGGGGACGAACATGTAACTAGTCAGTGGTGGCGGCTGCACAATCTTGTGAATCTACTAAATACTGAATTTAGTACTAAATGTACTAAAATTTTTAAAGTTTTATTTATTTTTGAGAGAGACAGAGACAGCGTGAGCAGAGGAGGGGCAGAGAGAGAGAGAGAGAGAGAGAGAAGAGAATCCCAAGCCGGCTCTGAGCTGCCAGCACAGAGCCCAATGTGAGGCTCAAAACTACAAAACCGTGAGATCATGACCTGAGCTGAAACCAAGAGTGGGATGCTCAACTGACTGAGCCACTCAGGTGCCCCCATGAATTTTCTTAATATAAAAGGTAAATGTTATGGCAGATGAATTCTATATCTCAGTTTTTAAAAATTCAACCAAGGTTATGTCTGCTGTTAAGATGTAGATCAGGCTAAAATTTGACTTTCAGGGGCGCCTGGGTGACTCAGTCGGTTAAGCGTCCGACTTCAGTTCAGGTCATGATCTCACAGTTCCTGGGTTTGAGCCCCGTGTCGGGCTCTGTGCTGACAGCTAGCTCAGAACCTGGAGCCTGTTTCGGATTCTGTGTCTCCGTCTCTCTCTGACCCTCCCCTACTCATGCAGTCTGTCTCTCTCTCAGAAATAAATAAAACATTAAAAAAGAATAAAATTTGACTTTCAGAACATTATGACTATATAATAATAAGACTATTTTTCTGATACAGCTTAAAATTCAGCTGAGAGAAGTTTCAAAAAGGACTTCTTCAAAGGCTTAAATTAGCATACATACATGCTCTCCCAGGGTGACTATGCTATTAAAAGGATAACTCACTGTTCGGTACAGAGGTTCAAATAAATACATTAAAATTATCATGACTGCTAGGAAACATAAAATTCTACCTGGCATACTCATTTCCTAAATCAATTTTTAATCTTTATATTGTTCACGTAATCCTTACACCTTAAAGACAACTACCTTTAAGACTGGCATTACTCACGAAAACACTTCAGAAACCCTGACCACAATCAAAATCATATCCAAAGGCTAGAATATGAAATTGTTTTCATTTCTCTTCAAGGTTTCAACTTAAATCAAGTTTAAATAAACACCCTGTAGTTTTATAAGAATTACATTACAACTCAATATTCGGAGGTCAGCTTTTAGATGGCAGAGACCATGCTGCCATTTGTAAACTGGTTTCAGTAACTGTGGTTTAGTACGCAGAGGAGTTTTTGTTACATTTTAATTATGAGTCATAGTATGAATACAGAAGTTGTAAATATACACACACACCCTTAAGCAGAAAAGCATTAGAAGGACAAACAGTACCTGAAGACAGACTGGTTTTGAATTCGCCTGTCTTATCTAGAAAACTTAACTAGCGATGCAACGGAAAGAGGACAGGAATGGGGAGACTGGGTGCTAGTCCTGGGTCTGCTATTAACTAGTGGAGTAACCTTAGCAAAATCATTTGCCCCTCTGCAGGCATCCATCTTCTCACTGGTCTCCAAGGTTTTAAAGTCTTACAACTCTCAACAGTCTTGGATTCTATTGTTAAGTAGCTTAGGGCTGTGGGAGGCCCAGCAATTACACACTAGGCAGCTCTCATATTTTTGTGTACTTAGGCATCCATGCCATATAGAGTATTGAAAGAACTCAGGATTAGCCACAAGGAAGAAGAAAAAAGAAAAGTGCACACACAGCCCCTGCTGGTATTGGTTTACTCCTGTTGGACCTAATAAAGAGAAAGTACCTTTGCCAATTTTCCAAGGGATAGGAGTGGTTCCTGTGTCTCACCACACCCACCATAGTTGGTTTTTCCTAAAAGAAATCCAGTGGGGACTCTACAAAATGTTGTAGAGCACCAGGTACTTTTTAGTCATTGCATGACTAATAGAACAGATCAATTCTAAATTAAAGAGATACAACAGCTTTCTCTTTCACAAAAAGAAACAAACAGCTTTCATTCCAAGCAGTCTAGGGGCTCTAAATGACCACAGTGAGTTGCACATATATTTAGCAACAGTGTCAACCCAAAGAAAATGAATTATCTGTAGAACTAGAAGGTTTGAAGCACTGAGGTTCAACACATTATTCAACAGTCTTTTAATGGATTTCAGTTTAGAACTCCAACTTCTAGAGAAAAAGCACTATTAAAGATGTGCTGAGATGCTTCACCTCTTTCACAGCAAGAGAGAATCAGACCTGCCTGTGATGGGATAGTGTCAATAAAAGAGAAGTAACCATCACACAGAGTGGAAGCCAAAGATCAAATGAGGCCAACTCAGAAGTTGTATCAGGTGGCTTCCAAGATGGCTTTCTGGAAGAGCTCCTCCAAAACAGGACAGTCCAAGAGAACCTGTCTTCTCTGATCTGCACACCAAACACATACACTCTCTCTCTCTCTCTCTCTCTTAAAATGGCTCTTTGTCAAATATGGCCAAAGACCACCCCTTGGTGACATAAACAACACACGTCTGGTTATGCCTGGCAGCCTCTCTTTTGAAGGGGGTACAGAACTGCAGTTCCTAATCTGGTCCGCGTGCGTGCACCTCTAAGTGGTACACAGAGGGACTTCATGGGGTCAGTAAAGTCCCTGAATGCCTATGCAAAATTTTGTCTCCAAGCACATTTTTCTGGAGAGAGCACCCTTGGGCAGTCAAAAATCCTGAGGCTGTGAACCAAGGATAGTTAAGAACCACTGCTTTAGCGCCACATACAAAACAAAAGAAATATATTGAAGGTATCCGTGTGAAAAAGATGGGAATTGATGCCCGTTATTTCGTGTGCAAAATAGCAAAGGGTGCTGTCTATTCAAAACAAAAAGAAAATATGATCCAGTGGTCAGAAGTCCCTAAGGGTCAGATAGTCCACTCTCTTCATCCTCTAATTTAGATGAGGAACATGAGCTGAGAGGCTCTCGCCCAAAACCACAGATCACAGAGCCAGGCTGGCAAAGCTCAGCACCAAATCAGGCAGGGATTCTGCCAAGATGGTAGGGTTGTATTTTTCAAAATGGGTTTGAGCAAAATTCCCCTATCCTTAGAAATACCCCACTTCATTAAGAAAGTAGCCTTCAAAAAATTTTAAATCAAGCTTAAGTTTTGGCTCGTTAAAATGACCCCAAATCGTCAATCAAATTGCAAATATTTCACAAAAGCCAGTACGTAGATTTATAAGGGGGAACCTTAGTGGCTCGTTATCACCTATCCTGTTGCATCCATGAGTGCAATTTGAAAAAGCAGCACAGGTCACAAGCTCATTAAAGAAAGCTTCTAAATGTAATGGGAAAAGACAGCTCCTGACACCCTTTAAAAAAGATAAGGAGTCAGGGTCAAGTCGACTTCAAAGTGGAGCTTGTAGATCTCCTTCACTAAGGAATCCTCTCCCACCCTCTAAAATTAACATCAAAAGTGTTGTCTAAACACTAGTGATTTTTTTTTCTACCCGGGGAATGGGGTCATTCATAAATTAAAACGAGAACAACCTTTCCACACCATGCTCACAAACACTAGGTGTAGTAGAAACAAAGATAATAGGCAGTTATTCTGAGAACAAATTAAAAAATAATTATTGTCATAAAAAGTTACAGGACCATTTGTTCCAGTGCCATACTTTGCCTTGGCATATGAAATTTAAAGTAATCAAAAACTCGATCTCACCTGGGAAGTGAAACCCAAGTGACATTTGAACCCAAATTCAATGACAGCATGCCCTTCACTTTCAAAGGAAGTGCTTTACTCATTAAAGGAGATTCAATGGCACATGATCCTACAGCATACACTTCGTCTCCAAAGACGTACGTTATGACAAACTTTATGATTGCTTGTGAATTATATTTAGCCCTTTCTAGAAGTTCTCACGCTAGTCTCCCATACCCAAAAGTGTAACTGGACTAGGCCTTCGGAAGCACCTGTGGCCTGAAAAAGCTTGAACCAATTTCTCAAGCCTTTCTTGGCTGCAGTTTGAAGAAGGTTCGACCATTCTATTTTGGGTCAAGGAGACTCTCTTCCACCCCAAGTGACCTCAGGCGGGCAAGATCAGTTTGGGAGAATGCACTGCGAGTGTGTTTTCACCAGGCCAGCGCCACCGCCTGCGAGACTGCGAAAAGGATGGAGATCTGGTCACCATCGAGGCGGTGAAAGAATGCGGCTGGGCTGTCTGGGGCTCGCGACAGTCCGCTCTGGATCCCGCAGCCTATGGACAGGCTGTGGCGTCAGGAGTACGCGAAGAATCAGAGATCTCCCGGGCACGCAGAGGGAGGAGGCGGGGAGGGAACAAGAGCGACGTTAGGAGTCTGCAGGTGTCTCCCGGGCAGCTAAGTGACTAACAGTGCGGTTCTGGGCTCGGACAAACTGGTCACAGCTCGGGCTGGGTGACCTTGAGCACAGAGCTCAACCGCTCTGCGGCTCAGTTTCCTAATCTCTAAAATGGGGGGTTGTTCCAATGGAAAACGCACCTCGGAGCGCTTGGCACGGCGCCTGGCACATAGTAAGCGCTCCCTCCCTACAGCTACTACTGGCTCTCGGGCTCCTCTCACCGCCGGGAGGAACTGGGGAAAGCCCCGAGCAGGGGAGTCCCCAGGAGGCGGATCCGGGGCTGGAGCGGGGGTACCCGGGCCGGGGACTCACCGAGCACGTCTGCTGAGCGGTGCCGGGCCACGAAGCAAGCGTCGTCCCCGTAGCACGCGCCCTTCTTGAGAAGGCCCTTACGGAAGTCTTTGCCGAAGCCGCAGCCGGCCGTCACCAGCCCGTAGTCGCCGCCGCCGCCGCCACCGGCCCTGGGGTCGGTCTGCGAAAGGCCGCCGAGGACGGCGCGGGCCACCAGCCGCCCGTACGAGAGGACCGAGAACATCGCCGCCGCCGCCCCCCCGAGGAGGCGGGGGGCCCGGGGAGCAGGAGGACGCGGAGGCCCGGAGCCGGCTCTCTCTTCAGCCGCAGCAGCGCCGCCGCCGGGGCGCTCCTCAGGGCGGCGCACAGCCGCCGCCGCCGCCCCTCCCCCACNGCTGCAGCCGCCATCTTCCGCTCCACTAGCGTGTTCCGGGCCGCGCCGGCAGCACCGCCCCCTCCGTTGGCCACGCCTATGGCTCCGCCCACGATTCGCGGCTCGGGCCCAAACCACGCCCCCTCGGGCTCCGTGCCTCAGGCGGCCTTCGGGGTCGAGAGTGCGCAGAGGATGTGGACGCACTGTCTCCTGGGAGTTGTAGTCCATGTTTATTACCTCACTGCCTACCATCCAGGACGTAGGAGAATTCCCCAGATGCGGAACCTAAATTCATTTACTGAGAATTGTAGATGGGCTGTTTGAAAGTTTCCTCCGTTTTAATCACGAATGAAGGCTATTGTTTTAAATAATGCCACCATCCCTTCAAAGAAAAATCCAAAAGAAACTAGAGTCGGGTCGCATAAAATTACTCTGCAATATATATAAGACGCTGAAATACACAACTGTAGTAACATCTCCAGAATTTAAATACTGGAAGGGTTAAGAGACAGAAATCTGGAAAGAAGAGCCGTTTTGCATATTATTTAGGAAAATTCGGGAGATGTTAACTGTCCTAATTAGACTGGGGGTTGAATGGGAGGATGGTGAAGAGCATACACAAAAGTCACTGTAGACAAAACCATAAAAGTGTTCAGACTTTGCAAATGGTTCTTCCAATTTGGAAATAAAAAATTCCAAGCCTCAAATTTCTTTGTTCCAAATCTTAATTTTCTTGAGGTTTCACCTCTCAAGAACAGGTCTTCTGACCTCTGGCTCAAGTTGCCCAGAGAGGTGCAGTGCCAAAGACTTGCAAAGATGAGGTCTCTTCCTCTCTCCTATGGCTGCTACCTCTTCTCTTCATAAGGACAGCCCTTGGCAAGAAAGGCAGTTCCTTTACTTTTTAAATTAAGCTCTCAGCCCACCCCTAACAAAAAAAGCACAGTAGTAGTCTCCAGATTTTGACTATTAACACACTTCCTCTGAAATTATTTAGGTAAATAACTAAATTTAACGGCTAGTTTGTAATCTAATGGAAAGGTAAACTCAACAAATATGTGCAATGTTTGTGTGTATGAATGTTTAGATTACATACAATGCACGGTGGGGCTATACATAATCTAGCCTCTGTGTACCTCTCCATCCCATTTGGTGCCATGTCCCCTTCACTAACTGGGCTCTAGCCATGCTCACAGCTGCATCAGGACCTTTGCTCTTGATCTTCCTTCTACTCACTAGAATGCAATTTTATTATATCAGGGTCCTGTGTTCTTTGTTGATGTATCCCCAGAATGTATGAGTGCACAGTAGAAACTTTAGTAAATGAATGAAAGAATGAATAGTTCTGTTTTCTAAACTCCCAAGGGTAAGAATCATTTGCCATTGTATTATTAGAATCTAATGTAAAGCCTGGCACATAGGAGGTGGGGGGGTATAAATGCATGTTGAATAAATGAAGAAATAACTAAATAGGAACCATAAATAATATAAAAAATAATATTAAATAAAAGAATGATTGAATGAAGAGTGGTTACAAAAGAAAAGTGAGATTTGAGGCAAGTAATCCAATTTGGAATAATTTTTAGTTTTATTAAGACATAAATATCACTCAGACGCATTGGTCTTCTTCCAATTCACTTTTGACAGAA
The DNA here is from genome assembly GCF_008692635.1 of Crocuta crocuta. Classification (NCBI taxonomy): domain Eukaryota; kingdom Metazoa; phylum Chordata; class Mammalia; order Carnivora; family Hyaenidae; genus Crocuta; species Crocuta crocuta. The sequence goes on from NW_027533280.1 coordinate 4,807,870, forward strand.
CTGCAGTTCTGGGGACTCCCATTTCATTCGTTACATGATTCTTTTCTTAATATATCTAAAGTCCTGCCAAACATTCACTCAAAGGACATTGTTCCACGATCCTAATTACTGTCATCATTAAACACTTCTGTGATTCAGGGGCACCTGGGTGGCTCAGTTGGTTAAGCGTCTGACTTTGGCTCAGGTCATGATCTTACCGTTCGTGGGTTTGAGCCCTGTGTCGGGCTCTGTGCTGACCGCTGGCTCAGAGCCTGGAGCCTGTTTCAGCTTCTGTATCTTCCTCTCTCTCTGACCCTCCCCTGCTCACGCTGTCTCTCTCTCAGACATAAATTAAAAAAAAACAAAACACTTCTGTGTTTCAGTGTGCCAAGTACTCTATATGTTTCTGTCCTTAAGGGTTTTCATAAAAATTGGACTGAATAAATCACAGAGCAAGTGGCATTTTGTCAAATATGCAGACTAAAAAAGTTCATTTACTGGATATAAAGATATGTCTAGTCCAAGAATGCAGTCACACCTTACTATTTTTTATGGCCCATAAGAATAAGATACATCCAGAAGAGGGGGTAATGTCTTGCGAATCCTCTGCTTGGCATTTACATCTACGCCAGCTGTGCTAAAGGTTGTTCTTTCAAACACACACACCGCTACCAAATCCCAGCCAGGCTGTCAGGTAATTCTACCCCAAGGACAAACTTTTTAAAATAGCACATCAACCCCTATTCCTGGCCTTGTCAAACTCCTTCAGACTGTCCTACCTTTCATTTTCAGGGCATATATTATCTAATTTCCGTGTCGCTCAAAAGAACCGGTTGGATGAGAAGGGCAGGAACATAAGATGTGACTCTGAAGCTGGTAACCTCTGCTTTGATGGGGCTGCTGTGTTCAGTTAAATGATATGGGTGCCTTGAGTTTCCTGCAAATGAGTTGCTCATTGGAGCCCAGTGTGAACAGAACCCTTTCTCAAAACTCCTTTGCAGTTTTTAGAAAGGAGAGGAGACCGGACCTCAGGTTCCCTTGAATCATTTATTCCAGAGACGGTTTCACCATCATGGGGAAGCCAGAAGAAGATACTTTAAGTTTTTTTGGGATGTTTATTTATTTTTGAGAGAGAGAGCTAGACAGACTGCAAGTGGGGGAGGGGCAGAAAGTGAGGGAGACACAGACTCTGAAACTGGTTCCAGGCTCTGAGCTGTCAGCATACAGCTTGGTGCAGGGCTCTAACTCACAGACCCCAAGATTGTGACCTGAGCCAAAGTTGGATGCTTGACCTACTAAGCCACCCAGGCGTCCCCAGAAGAGGGTACTTTAAAAAAAACACCTTCCCCTGCCCTCCCCCAGAAGTATTATTCACTTTTGACATTTTGATAGATTTAAAAAGCCCTAAGAGTTTTCTTCCTTAACAGAGTTACATTCCTAGCACTTCAAAGATTCCTGGGAGGTCAGTTGTCACTCTCAAAGGCGAACAAGTGGTGAAAATACCATCTGTGTTCCCCGGGCACCTACTATGGCATTAGGAAAGAGCTTTGCACTGGAGTCACCCTCAGCTGCTAAAAAAAGAAAAAAAAATTGTTTAATACGATTTTCTGCTAGAGTTGTACACTGATCTCTCCTAATTTATTTTTGCTAACCTATTCAAAAAGGAGCATTAATTAGTTTGTGGCAATGTTTGTCAACTTTGCTACTATTGACATTTGAGGCCAGATAATTTTTTGTTGTATGGGGGGGGAGGGGCTACCCTGTGCATTGGAAGGGGCTTAGCAGCAACCCTGTCCTCTATCTACTAGATGTCAGTAGCACACCTCACCTCCTAGTTAGGGCAACCAAAAATATCTCCAAGTATTTCTAAATGTCTCCTGGGGAACAAAGCTGTCCCCAGTTTAGAACCACTGGGTTATACCAATACCATGCAAGTTAGCAAATATTTGATGAGCACTTGTTACGTTTGAAGCTGTGGGAAAGGGATTTTAAAAAGTTGGTGCCTTTAGGCAATCACAGTGGAGTAGGAGGGTTAAAGTTAAGTCAATATGTAGCAAAAATAGTCATCGGCTGAAATAAAAAAAAGGAGCATGGGGAGGAGAAATGGGACCCTTTGTGGGGGGGATGGGTAGAACACTCAGGGCACTTCATGAAGAGGTGACATTTGTGAGAGGCGTGAATGCACAGAAAAAGGTCAGAGGAGGGCAGGAAATGAACAAAAGGGACACCTGGGTGGCTCAGCCGGTTAAGCCGTTAAGCCTCGGATCTTCTGGATCACGATCTCTGGGTTCATGGGTTGGAGCCCCACCTCGGGCTCTGTGCTGACAGCTCGGGGCGGGGCCTGGAAACTGCTTAGGACTCTATGTTTCCCTCTGCCCCTCCCCGCCCCCAACGCTCTGTCTCTCTCTCAAAAATAAACATTAAAGAAGAAAAAAAAAAAAGAAATGAAACAAAAGCAGAGTATGGAGAAGGACAAGCAGTCCAGTGCGGCTCCACCTTAGGGTTTGAGTGAAGAAAAATGAGAAATGGAGCTAGGAAAGTAGTTTAGGAACCATTTGGCCATTAAAGGAGTGAACCGCTGATACACACCTCAACATGGATGACCTTGAAAACATGATGAAACCAGTCCCCAAATACCACATGTTGTATGATTCTATTTATATGAAATGTCCAGAATAGGCAAACCCACAGAGACAGAAAGCAGATTAATGGTTGCCATAGGCCAGGGTGTGCGGGGAATGGGAAGTGACTATTAATGGGTGTGAGGTTTCTTTTTGTGGTAATGAAAATATCATGGAATTAAATAGTGGTAATGGTTGTACAATCTTATACTAAAAAGCATTGAACTGTAGAGTTAAAATTTTTTAATGTTTATTTATTTTTAAGAAAGAGAGAGGGACAGAGTGTGAACAGGGGAGGGGCAGAGAGAGAGGGAGACACAGAATCGGAAGCAGGCTCCAGGCTCTGAGCCCAATGTGGGATTTAAACTCACAAACTGTGAGATCATGATCTGAGCCAACGTCAGAGGCTTAACTGACTGAGCCACCCAGGTGCCCATGAACTGGACACTTTAAAGGGTGAATGTTATAGTATGTGAGTTACATCTCAATTTAAAAAATAGTTTAGGACCTGGGGCACCTAGGTGGCTCTGTTGGTTAGGCATCTGACTCTTGGTTTCAGCTCAGGTCATGGTCTCATAGTTCATGATTTTGAGCCCCACATAGGAACACTGTCAGTGCAGAGTCTGCTTAGGATTCTCTTCTTCTCTCTCTCTCTGTCCCTCCCATGCTCTCTCTCTCAAAATAAACAAATAAATTTCAAAAAGTTTAATAAAAAATAGATTAGGACCTGCTACAGAGGGCCTTATTATGCTGAGGGTCCCTAATGCTGGAGACACTAAGGGGTCACCGAATGCTTTTAATATGCCAGTAGTAATAATAAAGTAATAAATAGTAATAGAATTATAATAAATAAAAAACAATCATGATGAAAAGAATAATAGAGTGAGAACAATAGACACCATAGATGGAACACTTGCTATGTGCTTTACCCATAGCGTCTGCTCTGACAACCTGACCATGGGATGACCTTCATAGCAGCTTCCTTCACAGCAGGGAGGACTTATTTATTTTGTTTATTGTTTGGCTTCCCCCCGACTAGACTGTAAGTTCCAGAAAAGTAGGGGATTTTATCTGTTTTTTTTTTCATTACTCTACCTCGAGTGTCCAGAGCAGTACCTGGCACATATATAGATGCTAAATAAATCTAATAAGCGAATGCTGTTGAATAAAAGAACTTTAGAGATCACATGAAACAAGCAACTTATTTTACAGTTGAAGAAAGGAAGCAAGTAGCATGTTCATCCCATATGAAGTTAATGGGCAGAGCTGGACTGAACTGGAGAGGTGTCTGGAAGACTCTTGGAGCCTGCCCTTTGAAGCCCTTTTGAAGAAACTAGCCACAGGCTGTTCTTTTCCTTGAACTTACCTTGCTTTGCATTATGCGTGATGGTCATGTTTTTCCCACCTAGAATCTATTCTCTGATAACAGCATTTAGATTTTCCTTGGTGGTGTACTCCAACACCCCCTTGGTTCGTACAGACCGGGTAGAACTGGACCAGAGGTGGACACATGGCCCAGGCCTCACCAATCAGAGCATTACATTCTCTTGGTCACAGTGATTAGTCCAGAGTGAAGGCAACATAACCCAAGGTGGGTCAATGAGATTCCACTATGGAATTTTGCTGAAAGTATTAACAAGGAGACATTCTTACCAGGGTTTGTAAGGTGGTGAGAATGTAAGCGTGGAGCTGCGGATACCCATTTTTGCCACTACCTAGGAAGGGTTAGCCTGAGAATAAAGGCAATACAAAGAGAAGCAGAGCCTACAGATGGTAAGAAACGGAGGCCTGGGGACTTTGAGCAAACCCTGGAATCCAGCTTTACCTGAAAAAGGAACTCGTGTTAATTCCCTGGTTTGCTTAAGTCCCTTTGAGTTTGGCTTGCAATATAGTGAATCCTGACAAACATATCATGTGATCCAGGTACCATGGTTATATTTATTGAACTGAAAATAAGTCCCCAAACCAAAGACAATTGTGAGAAGGGAACTTATCCTGTGCTTATTTACATGGAGGAGGAGGAGCTCCTATTTCTCATTAGAAAAACCAGTGAAGGAAAACTCCTGAGCTCCTTCCATGGGACGAGGAGTGATTGGTCTGACCGGTGCCTTTGGGAGAAGATGGACACTGAGCATGTTGCCCAGTCCCTTTCCCTTTTTCTTTTCTTGCTGTGACCTGACTGTAGTACTCACATTTCCTCCTCCACCTTTGGGAGCCTGTCCCTGTGGAGGAGGCTTGCAGTAATCCAGCATGCGATCAGGTCAATCAATGTAATCCGGAGGGGGAACTGAGTGCACAATGAAGCCATGTTCTCCAATCAGCCTTATAAAGCTGATGCTTTTGAGCCCAGGCAGCCTGATTCATGCGTCTACTTTTTAGTGGGTTTAGAATTTGGAAAGGCTGAAAAGGGTATAATTAGCTATCACCCCGTAAACCCCCAGCATGTTAATTTTCTTTTTGGAAAACTTTGAGAGGCGGGCATGAGGACTGACACTTGGGGGGCTAAAATAGCACACGGAGATCAGGTTTCCCGTGCAGTCGGAGCCCTGGGCTCAAAGGTAATTGTGGGTCAAGTGGGTTTTTGACCTGGGCAGTTTGTGACAGCTACAGTTGTTTGGCACGATTTTAAATGGCAGGGCCCTGAGTACAAGGGCCTCTGGGGAAGGCCTTGACCTAACCCATGTGAGCACAGCTTTGACCTCAGCAGGTGGCAGGGACAGGGATTAGGCCATTGGAAAAAAATCTTTTTGTCCCAGGAAAGGCTTACCTTAAAGAGGGCAGAACTTGAGTCTCCAAACATTTAGGCTCTGGTGGTCAGAAGGTTTTTGCTTCTTGTAGTATGTCTTTCAACAAAGCCTTAGGCTAAACTTTAAAACAGTAGAGGCAGCTATATTATACAGGGTCGGCAGATCTCTTGTTTGTGAGATTGTAGCCTCCTGGCAGCACAAATGCAGGGTGTAGGTGGACGCCACAAAGTTAATAGCCCCAAGTCTGTTCTTCTGTAGGTTGTTCTGAGCTTCATTCAGGGCCATGAGCAAGACCCACGAAGGGGCTGATTTCTTAACATTTGGTTTGTCACACGCTGGTAAGGCTCTTTTCACTATTGAGATCCCAGAATAGCGTTGATTTGTTCATTACATAAACCTTGATCATGGCTTTGTATTTAAGGAGCTCAGACTCCACCTTTACCCATAGAACAGGAGTCTATTTTATTAATGAAAACAAAGGAAAAGAACGAGGCCCTTATTAAACAGGAGATAATGTTTCTTCATGGGTTGAGGTAGAGAAACCTAATGAAAACCTAACAGATAAAAAGGCAGTTAATGAAGCTTATGCCCAGAAGATTTTGTCTCTGGGAAACAGGTTTGCTGAGGAAATCAGGGAGGGATGAAGTTGTTTTTAAAAATATGCTTCTGTCATACTACTAGACAGAGCCAGGAAGAGTGACAGGCAAATAAAGGACTGGCTTACTAAACTGGATGGAAGAAGGCAAGGATTTTTTAAAGCTAGAACCTGTGATCTTAGTCGACAGAACAGACAGATATGAAAGGGGACTGAGTTTTTGAAGGCTTGGCTAGGCAGATAATTAAGAGGGAGAAGAGACTCATGCATATATGGGAACTTGAGAGAAAACTGAGGTAATATTAAAGATTAATCAGAAAAATGGTTATTACTATTTTTAAAGATTTTATTTTAAAACAGTCTCTGCACCCAACGTGGGACTTGAAACCACAACCCCAAGATCAAGAGTTGTACACTCCACCAACTGAGTCAGCCAGGTGCCCCAGAGGGAAAAAAATTATTTTTAAATGGTGTGAGAACATTGGTTATCCCTCTGGGAAAAAAAATGAAACAAAACTAAACTGGAGCCTTAACTTATACCATATACAAGAGTAAATTTCAGGGATCAAAAGCAAATAGGGATGCCTGGGTGGCTCAGTCGGTTGAGGGCCGACTTCGGCTCAGGTCATGATCTCACGGTTTGTGGGTTTGAGCCCTGTGTTGGGCTCTGTTAGCTGTGCTGACAGCTTGGAGCCTGGAGCCCACTTTGGACTCTGTGTCTCCCTCTCTTTCTGCCTCTCCCCTGCTCATGCTCTGCTGTCTCAAAAATAAATAAACATTTTTTAAAACTTTAAAACAAGGAAATCTTCAAAGCTTTTTAGAAGAAAATATAGAATATTGAGATAGAATATGATGACTTCAATAATACATAAAAATACACACATTGTTAAGAAAAATTTTGATGAGCAGCACCTACATGGCTCAGTCGGTTAAGCATCTGACTCTTGGTTTCATTTCATGTCATCATCTCACGGTCATGAGTTTGAGCCCCTCATCAGGCTATGCTCTGGCAGTGCAGAGCTTGCTTGGGATTCTCTCTCCCTCTCTCTCTGTCCCTTCCCTGCCTGTTCTCTCTCTCTCTTAAAATAAATAAAAATAACATTTTTAAATATTAAAAAGTTTTTTGATCAATTTGATTATGTTAAAAGTTCAAATTTCCTCAAAATGGATCGAAGGTCTGTACATGAGAGCTAAAACTATAAAACTCTTAGAAGAAAATATAGAGGAAAAGCTTCATGACATTGGATTTGGCGGTGATTTCTTGGCTATCACTCCAGAAGCACAGGCAACAAAAGAAAAAATAGATAAATTAGACTAAATCAAAATTTAAAATTTCTATTCATCAAAGATCATAATCAACAAAGTGAAAAGGCATGCATGAAATGGGAGAGAATATATGCAAATGATATATCTGTCAAGGAGTTAATATCCAGAATATATAAGGGAACTCTCACAACTCAACAACAGAAAGGGAAAAAAAAATTAAAAACTGGGCAAAGGGCTTCAACAGACATTTCTCCAAAGAAGATATATAAAATGGTCAATAAGCACAGGCAAAAATGCTCAGCATCACTAATCATTAAGGAAATGAAGATCAAAAACACAGAGATAGCACCTCACACACATTAGGATGTGGTTACTATAAGATAATAATTGTTTTCTTCTTCTTCTTCTTCTTCTTCTTCTTCTTCTTCTTCTTCTTCTTCTTCTTCTTCTAAATGTTTTGTTTGTTTTTGAGAGAGAGAGAGAGAGACAGCTTGAGCAGGGGAGGGTCAGAGAGAGGGAGACACAAAATCTGAAACAGGCTCCAGGCTCTCAGCTGTCAGCTGTCAGCACAGAGCCCAACGTGGGGCTCGAACCCACGAACCGTGAGATCATGACCTGAGCCGAAGTCGGACATTTGGACGCTTAACCGACTGAGCCACCCAGGCGCCTCTTCTTCTTCTTCTTCTTCTTCTTCTTCTTCTTCTTCTTCTTCTTCTTCTTCTTCTTCTTCTTCTAATAAACCAAAAGGTAACAAATGTTACCAGGGATGCGGAGAATTTGGAACACTTATGCATTGTTGGTGGCAATGTAAAATGGTGCTGCTGTGGAAATCAGTATGATAGTTCTTCAAAAATTAAACATGGAACTACCATATGATCCAGCAATTCCACTTGTGAGTATGTACCAAAAGAATTGAAAGCTGAGACCTGAAAAGTTGACATCGACGTTCATAGCTGTATTATTCACAATAGCCAAAAAATGGGGCCAACCCAAGTATTCATCAATGGATGGTTAGATAAACAAAATGTGGTCTATCCATGCAATGAAATATTAGTCAGCCTTAGAAATGAAGGGAATTCTGATGCAGGCTTGAACATGGATGAAATTTGAAGATGTTATGTTAAGTGAAATAAGCCAGACACAGAAAGACAAATACTGTATGATTCCACTTATATGAGATACTTAGAGTAGTCAAATTTATAGAGGCAGATAGTAGAATGGTGGTTGCTGTGGACTGGAGGATGGAGGGAATGGGGAGTTATTTTTTTCATGTATATGGAGTCTCAATTTTGCAAGATGAAAAGAGTTCTGAAGATGGACAGTGGTGATGATTGCAGAACAATGTGAATGTACTTAATGTCCCCGAACCCTACACTTAATTTCATGTTATGCCTATTTTATGTTAACACAAATTAACATGAATTTTATGTTATACATATTTTACCCATTAACATGAATTTCATGTCATGCGTATTTTACCAAAGATAGCACTTTTTAAAGCTTCCACACAACAAAAGACATCATTAAAAATATTCCTCTTAAGTTTTTTATTTATTTAAGTAATCTCTACACCAAACATGGGGCTTGAACTCACAACCCCAAGATCAAGAGTTACATGCTCTCCTGACTGAGCCAGCCAACCACCCCCAAAGTATTTTTAAATAAAAAGATAACAGACTGAGAGATGATATTTGTAATGTGAAAGTCAAAAAGGATTAGTATCTAGAGTATATAAAGAACTTCTTTACATTAATAAAGAAAAAGAGCTCAATAAAAAAGTAGAAAAATATGAAAAATGCCCGACGGGCTGTTAAATTAATTAAACAAAGCCATTAGAGTGAGGTGGCTTAGTGCCGGAGCAGCCTAGGTAAGTGAACCAAAAGCTAAGTCTGTAAATGCCTCAAGGTTAAGAAATTGAAACCTAGGCACAACCTGTCACAAAGAGTCAACCTGGCTCTTTCACATAAGGCAATCACTTAAGGTATAGCCAATCAAGTAATCGCTTTGCTTCCTGGTCTTCTCTAGAAGTCTTGCTCCTAGCTCCTGTTGATGGAGCTCTTCTAACCCACTTGTGGTTTGGTGCTACCTCATACAAATGGATTTGCGCTCAAGTAAACTCCTAAAATTTTTAATATGACTTAGTTTATCTTTTAATGAGGGAAGGGCATTTCTGAAGAGAAAAGCCAATTGTCCAATAGACATATGAAGAGATAGACAATCTCGTGATCAGTCAGGTAAATGACTACAGTAGGGAGGCTACATTAGGGTGAGCAGAGCAGTGAAGGCCACTCTGAAAGGTGTCATTTGATCTGAAACCTAAGTGAAAATTTGTGGAAAAACAGCCAACCATTCATAACTCTGGAAGAAGGACTTTCCAGGCAGGGGGAACAGCAAGTGCAAATGTCCTGGGCTGGGAATACATTTGGCGATGTCTTAGCTTTGGCTGCCATAACAAAATACTATAAACTGGGTGCCTTAAACAACAGGCATTTATTTTCTCACAGCTCTGAAAGTCTGAGATCAGCGTGCCAATGTGGTTGGGTTTTAGTGAGGCCTCTCTTTCTGGCTTGTCTATTACCTCACCCATAATTCCCATCCTTATGACCTCATTTAACTTTAATTATATCCTAAAAGCCCTGTTTCCAATAACAGTCACATTGGGGATTAGGGCTTTAACATATGAATTTTGAGGGACATCAACATTTAGTTCATAACACCTTGTTGAGGAGTTTGCTTTAAAAGAGTAGATTTGAGGGCTGACTGGGTAGCTAAGTTGGTTAAGCAGCTGACTCCGTTTAGGTTATGATCTCGTGCACTGGGGTCTGTGCTGACAGCTCAGAACCTGGAGCCTGCTTCAGATTCTGTCTCTCTCTCTCTCTCTCTCTCTCTCTCTCTCTGCCCCTCCCCTGCTTGCTCTCTGTCTCTCTCTCATATAAATAAA
>NW_027533280.1:4824044-4826582 GCF_008692635.1 Crocuta crocuta
CTTCTTCTTCTTCTTCTTCTTCTTCTTCTTCTTCTTCTTCTTCTTCTAAATGTTTTGTTTGTTTTTGAGAGAGAGAGAGAGAGACAGCTTGAGCAGGGGAGGGTCAGAGAGAGGGAGACACAAAATCTGAAACAGGCTCCAGGCTCTCAGCTGTCAGCTGTCAGCACAGAGCCCAACGTGGGGCTCGAACCCACGAACCGTGAGATCATGACCTGAGCCGAAGTCGGACATTTGGACGCTTAACCGACTGAGCCACCCAGGCGCCTCTTCTTCTTCTTCTTCTTCTTCTTCTTCTTCTTCTTCTTCTTCTTCTTCTTCTTCTTCTTCTTCTAATAAACCAAAAGGTAACAAATGTTACCAGGGATGCGGAGAATTTGGAACACTTATGCATTGTTGGTGGCAATGTAAAATGGTGCTGCTGTGGAAATCAGTATGATAGTTCTTCAAAAATTAAACATGGAACTACCATATGATCCAGCAATTCCACTTGTGAGTATGTACCAAAAGAATTGAAAGCTGAGACCTGAAAAGTTGACATCGACGTTCATAGCTGTATTATTCACAATAGCCAAAAAATGGGGCCAACCCAAGTATTCATCAATGGATGGTTAGATAAACAAAATGTGGTCTATCCATGCAATGAAATATTAGTCAGCCTTAGAAATGAAGGGAATTCTGATGCAGGCTTGAACATGGATGAAATTTGAAGATGTTATGTTAAGTGAAATAAGCCAGACACAGAAAGACAAATACTGTATGATTCCACTTATATGAGATACTTAGAGTAGTCAAATTTATAGAGGCAGATAGTAGAATGGTGGTTGCTGTGGACTGGAGGATGGAGGGAATGGGGAGTTATTTTTTTCATGTATATGGAGTCTCAATTTTGCAAGATGAAAAGAGTTCTGAAGATGGACAGTGGTGATGATTGCAGAACAATGTGAATGTACTTAATGTCCCCGAACCCTACACTTAATTTCATGTTATGCCTATTTTATGTTAACACAAATTAACATGAATTTTATGTTATACATATTTTACCCATTAACATGAATTTCATGTCATGCGTATTTTACCAAAGATAGCACTTTTTAAAGCTTCCACACAACAAAAGACATCATTAAAAATATTCCTCTTAAGTTTTTTATTTATTTAAGTAATCTCTACACCAAACATGGGGCTTGAACTCACAACCCCAAGATCAAGAGTTACATGCTCTCCTGACTGAGCCAGCCAACCACCCCCAAAGTATTTTTAAATAAAAAGATAACAGACTGAGAGATGATATTTGTAATGTGAAAGTCAAAAAGGATTAGTATCTAGAGTATATAAAGAACTTCTTTACATTAATAAAGAAAAAGAGCTCAATAAAAAAGTAGAAAAATATGAAAAATGCCCGACGGGCTGTTAAATTAATTAAACAAAGCCATTAGAGTGAGGTGGCTTAGTGCCGGAGCAGCCTAGGTAAGTGAACCAAAAGCTAAGTCTGTAAATGCCTCAAGGTTAAGAAATTGAAACCTAGGCACAACCTGTCACAAAGAGTCAACCTGGCTCTTTCACATAAGGCAATCACTTAAGGTATAGCCAATCAAGTAATCGCTTTGCTTCCTGGTCTTCTCTAGAAGTCTTGCTCCTAGCTCCTGTTGATGGAGCTCTTCTAACCCACTTGTGGTTTGGTGCTACCTCATACAAATGGATTTGCGCTCAAGTAAACTCCTAAAATTTTTAATATGACTTAGTTTATCTTTTAATGAGGGAAGGGCATTTCTGAAGAGAAAAGCCAATTGTCCAATAGACATATGAAGAGATAGACAATCTCGTGATCAGTCAGGTAAATGACTACAGTAGGGAGGCTACATTAGGGTGAGCAGAGCAGTGAAGGCCACTCTGAAAGGTGTCATTTGATCTGAAACCTAAGTGAAAATTTGTGGAAAAACAGCCAACCATTCATAACTCTGGAAGAAGGACTTTCCAGGCAGGGGGAACAGCAAGTGCAAATGTCCTGGGCTGGGAATACATTTGGCGATGTCTTAGCTTTGGCTGCCATAACAAAATACTATAAACTGGGTGCCTTAAACAACAGGCATTTATTTTCTCACAGCTCTGAAAGTCTGAGATCAGCGTGCCAATGTGGTTGGGTTTTAGTGAGGCCTCTCTTTCTGGCTTGTCTATTACCTCACCCATAATTCCCATCCTTATGACCTCATTTAACTTTAATTATATCCTAAAAGCCCTGTTTCCAATAACAGTCACATTGGGGATTAGGGCTTTAACATATGAATTTTGAGGGACATCAACATTTAGTTCATAACACCTTGTTGAGGAGTTTGCTTTAAAAGAGTAGATTTGAGGGCTGACTGGGTAGCTAAGTTGGTTAAGCAGCTGACTCCGTTTAGGTTATGATCTCGTGCACTGGGGTCTGTGCTGACAGCTCAGAACCTGGAGCCTGCTTCAGATTCTGTCTCTCTCTCTCTCTCTCTCTCTCTCTCTCTCTGCCCCTCCCCTGCTTGCTCTCTGTCTCTCTCTCATATAAATAAA
>NW_027533280.1:4826681-4847279 GCF_008692635.1 Crocuta crocuta
ATATAAATAAAACACTTTTTTTTTTTTTTTTTAAATGTAGGCTTGTGGTAGCCAGGATTTCGGGACTAAAATGTGGAAGTGAAATCCTAGAGATCAATGGAGGCTGGGTAAGATAGAATGAATCCTCCCATAGTCCATTTTTTTGAAATATAAATAATTGTTCTATATTCATGCCAAGGGGAATCAGGGGGAAATGATACGGNCTAAGCCACCCAGGCGCCCCTGATACGGTCTTTTAAAAATGTTCCTTGCCAAAGGCACAAAAACTCTGTCCCTACCACAGGGGGTTTCTCTCCTCTGTGTTTGACAACAGATGAGGATGAAGTTCCTAAACTATTTCTTTGATACCCTCCATGATAATGATAACACAGGGCTCTAAGCTCATGGGTTTTATTAATTGCTAGGGAACAATAAGAGTAGAACAAATAACAATGTTATTTGTCAAAATAACAACAATTGTCAAAAGTTACAACATGACTCATTCAAATACAGGATAAACATGTCAAAATTTTATTCGACTTGTTAAAGAGGAAACAGTAAGATCGTAAAGCTGATTCAGAGAGCATTTTGAGAAGTATGAAACTAAGATACAAAACTGGTTAATCTCCACAGGGTAATAAAAACTATAAATTTCAGAGTTCATTTTTTTTTTGGTACTAGTTAGAAATTATTTGAAACTTTACCAGACAAAAACCTAAGTCTTTAACCAATAATAAATAGCTAGGCAAAAAAAGTTACATTCTTTGGCTTTCATATATGACCAGAGAGCCAAATCTGGCCCTTCTGCTTACGTTTGTAATAAAGTTTTATTGAAACATAGCCATGGCCATTTGTTTACATACTGTCTAAGGCTGCCTTTGCTGTACAATAAGGAAGAGTGCTAAGACAACAGAGTTGAATAGTTGAGCATATAACCTGAAAGCCTAAAATATTTACTACCTAGACTTTTATAAGAAAAGTTTCCAGACCCCTGTTAGAGAATCCATCCTCAGGTGGGCTTGTTAAACAGTGTCTCAGGTAACATGGAAAGAACTACGCTGCCCTCTTTTGGTCTTAATTCCAAATTCTGGGTAATGTTTTCTTCAAAAGGAGATGTCTGGCTTAAAAATTTGGGGGACACTTTGAGAGTTGTTACTTCTGGCCTGTAATTCCTAAATCCTCCTGTCCAGCTACTTCAACACTGCAGCACCCCTTTCTGCACTGGTGACTATCTCAATGCCCCTTAGTCTCCCAACCCTTTCCTTGGAAGGTGGGACTTAGGAACATCTTTAAGTGCAAGAAGGCCTGAAAAATTATTGCTGTTAAGTATTGTCCTTTACAGCATCATTTTTGCTCTGGAGGACAGTCTGTTTCTTAGTAGAACTCCAGTTAGGGCTTGCACATACAAGCACATTCATACGGAAGGTTTTCTTGGAAGAGGGATGTGGGGGGAGGGAGGGTCGTTTCAGCTTCTTTGAATTAAGTTCCAGACCTGTCGCAAACCATTAAGTTCTGAGAAGTCAGTGGTGGTATGTACTTGACCACTATTGTTTCCCTTGTTGCTGGAAAACAGTAGGTACTCGGTAAATACTGAGTAAATGATCCAACCAATGAAAGAATAAAGTTAGAGGGCTTATTTCCTTCTTCAGTTCAGGGCTAGCTGAGGAACGAAGTTTTGGTGACAAAGGTTGCCACCTGCAGGGAAAAAGTGAATCTGCAAGATTCAAAGTCGCTAAAGAAAGCCCTGAGGTAAATACAGTCAACTTCGAGACAAGATTTACCAGAGAATTAATTGTTTTTCTTCAGCTTTTGGCAGAATTAATTAACATCATTTTGTCTTTCCTTTTTTTTTTCTTTTAAAGTAAGCTCTGTGTGGAACGTGGGGTTCAAACTCATGAGACCGAGATCAAGAGTCACATGGTCTGTTGACTGAGCCAGCTAGACACCCCACTTTGTCCTTTCCAGTTAAGGAAACCTGTACCCTTTCTTTATTTTTTTAAATAGTTTATTGTCAAGTTCGCCTCCATACAACACCCAGTGCTCATCCCCACAAGTGCCCCCCTCCCTGCCAATCACCCCCTNGTCTCTCATGGTTTGCCTCCCTTCCTCTCACCCACTATTTCCCCCACTTCTTCTCCCCCGCGATCCTCCGTTAAGTTCCTCCTAATCCTCCTATACGTGCAAACATATGGTAGCTGTCCTTCTCTGCCTGACTTATTTTCCTCAGCATAACACCCTCAAGGTCCATCCATGCTGCTACACATGGCCAGATTTCATTGTTTCTCATTGCCATGTAGTATTCCATGGTATAGATAAACCACATCTTCTTGATCCATTTGTCAGTTGATGAACACTTAGGTGCCTGTACCCTTTCTTTAATAACATTTGAAAACTTTTGGAGTGCTTAATAAACATCCAATACCATGCCGCACACACCATTTTGCGACTGGTACCACTATTATCCCTATTTTATAAATGAGGAGTCTGAGCATAGACAGCATGCCCAAGACTACACAGCTAGAAAGCAGCAGATCTAGGGATCTGAGCCCAAATGCCGTGGGGCCATAACATGTACTGTTCATCATTTTTCTATGCTACCTCTGTACACCTGATGTGGAAAATCAGGTGTTTTACATGAAACATACAGAAATACAGTGGACAGAACCTGGGCACTTATCTCTGCGCTTGCCTGAAACACTACTAGCACAATAAAAGAAGAATCAAAGAGATCCAGACTCAGAACGGGAGAGATGAGGACTGCTCATGAGAGATGTCAAATCCTTTTTGGAGGCTAGAGAGTGGAGGGATGATTTGGCTGGGTGGAGAAACCCTAGGTTTTGCTGAAGGAGATGCCAATCAGGAGCAAGCCAGTTGCAGCTGTTGAACTCCAGAAGGGCTCAGGGATTGAGGGTCCCAGGTACCTGGGGTGAGAGGTAGGAGCGAAAGCAGATCATTAATTGCACCAGTAACATACACTAGGATTCGAATAACATAACCTCAGATTCCCTTCCTGTGATTCCTTGCACTGATCCTTGCAGAAGTTTAGGTGTTTATTCTTTGGAGAACATCAAACAGAGCAGCTCTAAGTTCAGAGATAGCATTCAGAGCAAAGAGAGGAGGCAAATGTTAAAAACAGAGGGATTAAAGGCACACATGCTGCTAAAAAGAAATCTGGTTTTTTAAAAATTAAAATAAATAAATAAATAAGCAGCAAGCCTAATGTCGGGCCCCAACTCATGAACAGTGAGATCATGAACTGAGCCTAAGTCAGGTGCTTAGGCACCAACTGAGCCACCCAGGTGTCCTTTCTCCTGTTTTTTTTCAGTAACCATGTATTTACTGAAATATCAGCATTGTTATTCTGAGATTTATCCCTGTGCTAAATGTGTTTTTTTTGGGGGGGGGAATAAATCAAATAATGAGTCATGTTGGAGTTATTGAGAACCAACCTTTATGGTGTGGGAGAAAAGAAATACACATGCAAGCTCAATGTGTTTAAGTAAAACCCCTCTAGTCTTGATTTTATTTGTTTTTACTTTTGGGGTATTTTGATTTTACTTTTTGGTTTTTTAAAGATTCTATTTTTAAGTAATCTCTACACTCAATGTGGAGCTCAGACCTACAACCCCGAGATCAAAATCACACACTTCACAGGCGGAGCCAGCCAGGTGCCCCTAGTCTTGATTTTAATTAGAAACATCGGTATGATGAATTTTATCAGAAAAGTTAAGTACCCAGTTAATAAGAGGTGGAACTAGATTAACCCAGACTGGTCTTGCTCCGAAATTTGTGAGAGTTTGCCTCCTTGGTGTGTCAGGACAGGAGGGCCTCCTGGAGGAGGTGAGATTTGAGGGATAAGTCAGAGCAACAAATGGACATTTTTTCTCATGATCTCTGGAAGATCTGCTTACCATGACCCAGTAATGGTGGCTGATCTGAAAAGATTTTTTTCTGAAATGTCCAAACAGACATTTTGACAAAGGGCCAGCCTGTAAATCATGGTGATCAGTGACCATCAGAAGTTACCCAGGTAGCCAACTGGTCTCCCTCTGTACCATCCCTTTAAATGATTTTTATAAGAGTGACATATATTTTTAACAATTCTTGGAAGTAGGCACTTCCTATAGTACAAGCTTACAGTATTTGTTGAGTCTAATTTTTTTTAGACTTGAAAATGTTAATAACCTTTAAAATTTGCTTTCGAGCTTAGTTTAAGCAGTAGATATTAGGCAATGGTGGCAAGAAGGAAGGATATTTGCCCTATTTTCCAATTTCTCCCCCTAATGGAATATAAGAATATGATTAAGATAGGGAACATAGGCTTTAATATTTTGTTTTATCATTGTGTTTATTTAATTTAAAGATTAATTTTATTTTATTATTTTTTTAAAGTAAGCTCAATGCCCAATGTGGGGCTTGAACTCATGACCCTGAGATCAGGAGTCACATACTCCACCTACGGAGCCAACCAGGCACCTTAAAAAAAATCAGTTTGATTTTAACTGAGAAGTAATGCATTCAATCAATAGATTGAAGAGGGACTCTCCTTCCTTCCTCCTCCCCGGAAACTGTTACAATTACCAGCTTCTTATATCTTGAAGAGAACATTTTAAAAGAAAATTTTTAGGCCTGTTCATGATTCATGTAGGGGCGACAGAAGTTAAAATATGACTGATACTATACCATACAATAAGCAGCTGCCTCTGAGGGAGAGCTTGTAGCTGGATTCCGATCGGAAGGACATTCATTCTTTGTTTTAAGGAATTCACAAATGATCTCAGTAAAAAAGAGATATCAATTGTCCAAACAGACCCAGATAAAATAAATCTTTTCTTATTTTTTCTCACCAGGCCATTCCCCCCTCCTCTAATACATGGACAATAATACAGAGATGGGGATTCTGGGATTTGGAATTAGCATTTATTCCATCCATATTTTTCAAAACTAGGGTCATAATAACTCTGAAGTTTCCACGCCCTTCCAATGTTTTCACTGTCTTCATAACTACATGCATCCTTGTCAGATCATGGGTCCTGATTTGGGGTATGAAAAACATGCTTCCACATTGTGAGGTTGATGCTTTTGACACAGGCTTACACAATCTTGTGTTTGCTCTTCTTTGGTCTCCACATTCTTTCCAACAAATTTGGCTTAACAAAAGTTACACTCTTTGAAACAAGCTATAGCAGAAATGATTGACCTCATGACAGGGCAAAATGAAGCAGGTTCAGGTCTCAAGAAGAATCCACTAACAGGCTTCCAGTAAGGGGTGAATAAAAGCAGAACTACCTGAACGTCCTGAGGGCAACGATGAAAACATGTTTACAGCTCAGACATAGAAACAGAAGTGGGGGAGGAGAGAGCAGTGCTTCTCAGTTGCACCAAGAGGCCAGCTCACTTCCAGTTTTTTGAGGCTCTTCGTCTGCAGAAAAATAAAGAATTCATTTCTTCATTTAATTTTTAAAAAGTGCTCCTGGTACCCCAAGATTGAAATGTAATGTAATTTGTGTCATCACAAAAAGACTGAATTTATTAAGTTCATTAAATTATTAAAGCCAACTAATAAAGCCACAGTGAGACAGCACCGCATACTTATTAGAATAGCTAAAAACAAAAATGAAAGCAAAACTGATGATATCAAGTTTTTACCAGCATGTGGATGGAGCAACTGGAAATCTCACACATTGTTGGTGGGATTGCAAAATGTACAGTTGCTTTGGAAAAAAGTAGACAGTTTCTTATAACATTAAACACACACCCACTATACAACACAGAAATCTTCCTCCTAGGTATATATTCCCAAGATAAATGAAAACAGATGATCACACAAAATCTGTATGTGAGTGTTTATAATGACTTAATTTGTAATTGCCCCAAACTGGAAAGACCCAAATACTTTCTTTTTTTCTTTTAAATTTTTTAACATTTATTTATTTTTGAGAGTGACAGAGTGTGAGCGGGGGAGGGGCAGAGAGAGGCGGGGACACAGAATCCGAAGCAGGTTGCGGCGCCTGGGTGGCTTAGTCGGTTAAGCGTCCGACTTTCGCTTAGGTCATGGTCTCGCGGTTCGTGGGTTCGAGCCCCGCGTCGGGCTCTGTGCTGACTGCCAGCTCAGAGCCTGGAGCCTATTTCAGAGTCTGTGTCTCCCTCTCTCTCTGACCCTCCCCTGCTCACGCTGTCTCTCTCTCTCTCTCCTAGAAATAAATAAAAATGTTTAAAAAAGAAATCCGAAGCAGGCTCCATCTAGGATCCAAGCTGTCAGCACAGAGCCCGACACGGGGCTCGAACCCACAACCGTGAGATCATGACCTGAGCCAAAGTCGGACACTCAACCGACTGAGCCATCCAGGCGCCCCATAAAACCCAGATACTTTCAATTGGTGAATGAAGAAATTGTGGTATATCCATCATGGAATACTTATCAGCAGTAAAAAGGAGTGGGTTGAAATAAACCTTTGCATATATGGTCAAATGATTTTCACCAAGGGTGCCAAGACTACACAATGATATTATAATTTAGCGTTATATGGTAACAGGTGTAGCTACACTTGTGGTGAATATAGCATAATATATAAACCTGTCCAGTCACTATGTTGTGCACCTGAAACTAATGTCACATTGTGTGTCAACTACACTCAGATAATTTTTTAAAAGAAGAAATGGGGTACATATGTGCAATGCAGGTTTAAAAAGAAGGAATTCCTATCACAAGCTACAACCTGGATGAACCCCCAGGACATAATGTAAGTGCAATTAGCCAGTCACAAAAGGACAAATACTGTGTGGTTCCACTTATATGAAGTATCTGAAATAGAATCACAAAAACAGAAAAAAGAAGGGAAGGTGGTTACGAAGGGCCGTGGGGAGGGGAAGGGGAATTAGTAGAGTTTCCATGTTGTAAGATGAAAAGTTCTAGAGAGCTATTGCATGACAATGTGAAAACACTCAACATTACTGAAATGTATACTTAAAAATTACTATGATGGCAAGTTTAATGTTACATGTTTTTACATTGTTGATACAAACAACATGGATAAATCTCAGAGGCATTAGGCTAAATGAGAGAAGCCAGGCCCAAATGGCTGCATGCTGTGTAAGCCCATTGATGTGACATTCAGGAGAAGGGAAAACCTTAGGGACAGAAAATAGATCACTGTTATGAAGAGCTGGGCCAGAGGGAGGTGTTGACTATAAAGGGTCACGAGGGAACTTTTGAGGGTGATAAAATTGTTCTATATCTTAAAAAAATTTTTAATGATTATTTATTTATTTTAATTTTTTTAATGTTTTATTTATTTCTAGGACAGCAAGAGAGAGACAGCGTGAGCAGGGGAGGGTCAGAGAGAGAGGGAGTCACAGACTCTGAAACAGGCTCCAGGCTCTGAGCTGGCAGTCAGCACAGAGCCCGACGCGGGGCTCGAATCCACGAACCGCGAGATCATGACCTAAGCGAAAGTCGGACGCTTAACGACTAAGCCACCCAGGCGCCCCAATGTTTATTTATTTTTGAGAGGGAGGGAGAGAGAGAGAGAGAGAGAGAGTGATCAGGGTAGGGGCAGAGAGAGAGGGAGACACAGAATCTGAAGCAGGTTTCAGACTCAGATGTCAGCACTGCTTAACCACTGAGCCACCCAGTTGCCCCAAAATGTTCTATACCTTTATTGTAATTGTTCTATATGTTGATTGTAATTGTGGTCACATGATTGTATGTGTTTCTTAAAATTTATAAAACTATGCCCAAAAAAACCCCCTGTACATTGCTGCATGAGAAAAACCTGTACATCAAAAATTGTATACAAAGAAATTTATACTGTATATAAATTATCCCTCTTAAAAATGACTAAAAAGAAATATGAGTAAATATGGCAAAATGTCAAGCCTGATCATGGTACACACCACGATGAATGTGGTATTCTTTTTTGTAACTTTCATTGTGATTGAAGTGTTTCAATTCATAAATAATAAAACTAAAAATGATTCTTAAAAAGCTAACTGGTTTATTCTAACTGCAGTATGGTCCATTAGTAGGACACAGGTTTAAAAGTGTCTAGTAGGGCTGCCTGGGTGGCTCAGTTGGTGAAGCGTCTGACTTTGGCTGAGGTCATGATCTCACAATTTGTGGGTTGGAGCCCTGCATCGAGCTCTGTGCTGGCAGCTCAGAGCCAGGAGCTTGCTTTGGATTCAGTGTCTCCTTCCTCTCTGCCCCTCCCGCCGCTGCTCATGCTCTCTCTCTCTCTCAAAGATAAATTTTTTTTAGAAAAGTGTCTAGTAAACAAGAAATTCTTATTTCATTCCTGTAAGTGTATGTCTGTGACCATATTTATTACGTCATTTTTAGGAAAGGTCAAACTTGTAAATCTGAGACCTTTTAAGAATGTGAAGTCTGCTCTAATTCTTCTCCTGTCCTCATAATGTTTCAGAACAAGAATAGCACCTGGTGGTTGACTGGGCACGTGAGGAATGAGAGGAAGAGAGAAGTTGAGGATTATTTTTCCCCCGGGTGTTGATTTAGAAAGCAACTACTGGTCTATTCACTTCAGTCAAAATGGGAGTCAGTCCTTTGTCCTCACACAGCCTTGATCTCCTTGTAGTGCTAAGCAATTCCTTTATAAAGCTAGATGGTTCTGCCTCCCTCTTTGTACCATATTTGACTAAACTGAATAAAGATAGGAAAAGCCGGATACCTAATTTTAGACAGGTTAGAAACCAATTTACCCCAAACCATACCAAAGACCGAGAAAGAGTAGTAAACTCTGCCTTAAAAAGTCAGCCTTAGCTATTTCTCCACCGAGCCCCTCCTGTCTTTGTTTTCCAGTCTCCTCATATGAGGCAGCCTCCAAATGCAGAATTCCAGAAAGCTGAATTGTCTTGATTCCTCCCAATGTTGGCACAGACTATAAGGAATTCTCAATGCCAATAATCCTAGAGAAACAGATGGACATTTTTAATCACAGGCAATTATGCTCAACCCAAATGATGCAGTGTTGGAAAAAATATGGAAATTGATCTTAGCCTTCCTTGTGTCCTTCCATCCTAATGAAGGAAACTGCCAAGGGCTGGGGAGAAAGCAGGGAGAAAAGATCATCTGGGTTGAAAGATGAAAAAGCCTGGCGGAAATGAGTCACATGTGAAATGAAAAGTTTCAATGTTCCCAAGGTTTGCAAAATGGATCTGAGTTGACTGTGGCCCTCATTTCAACTTTGCAAGATGTCATAAAATTACCTTTGGGCAACCAACTGAGTGCTTGAAATTGGACAAAAAGATTATTTCCCAAATGATAAAAATGAAAATGTTGCAGCCAAAAGGCACCTCATCAAAATTTAATCCAGCAGTCTAAAATTTCAAAACAGAAAACAGGGCAAAGAGATTCACAAATATTAAGGAACAGAAAGGAAAGTAGTACAGGGCAGGAGGGTTTACTGGGTGGCTCATTCGGTTCAGCATCTGACTTTTGATTTTGGCTCAGGTCACTATCTCACCATTCATGAGTTCGAGCCCTTCATCAGGCTCTGCGATGACAGTGCAAAGCCTGCTTGAGAGTCTCTCTCTCTCTTAAAAAAATAATAAACAATAAAATATAAAAAGAAAAGTAGTACCTGGAAGCAAAGAGAAGGTTTTAAAAAACAACAGTAAGTCCTGGATTTAGAAGTTATGAAATTAAGGTTTGGAAAATACAGCTTTGTTTTTGTTCTTGTTTTTTAAAGGGAAGCATTACATCAGTTATTAAAAGTGATCCAGAATTTCAGTCAGATGTTAAAATAATCCTTTGTAGAAAAAAAAGAAAATATCTGTAGTATACATTTGATCCAATTATATTTTTCTATACTTTTGCGGGTATGCCAGAGAAAGGTGCTACAAGTGTCACTTTGATGATTCAGTTTTGCTGTATAAATTTAACAGACTAGGTATATGTACTGTTTTGGCATTTTTCTGAATTGGTAAATGTGTTTCTTGAATAAATACCATGAGATTTTAAGTATTTTGACATTTACTTCTGAACTGTAAGGAGGTTAAGGGTCAATGATATAGGCAACATCCCTGGACTGGGGTATCTTTATAAATAAGCCAGCTTACATTGTAGGGGCTTCCTTAAGTCTTGTGGTCTCCATCCCCTTTGGTAGAGTTACATACAGATTTGTTTTCTTTCTTTTCTTTTAAAACTTGTAAATCATTGTTTAATTTTCATCAATTTTTGTCTGTAAAAAAGTGTTCATTTGTCCCCTTATTACAACCGGGTGACTAGAAGTTATCTGGCAGTCCCCTTAGACTTGGCCATCTAATACAAAAAAGGCAAAGCAAGTGTCAACATCATATGGCACAGAGAAAATTCAAGGACAGTGATCTGTTCTCTGTGTTCCTTTAATATTTAGTAGTTATAGGGGTGGCTGGGTGGCTTAGTTGGTTAAGGAGCCAACTTCAGCTCAGGTCATGATCTCACAGCCCCATGGGTTCAAGTCCCTTGGGCTCTGTGCTAACAGCTCAGAGCCTGGAGCCTGCTTCTGATTCTGTGTCTCCCTCTCTCTTTGCCCCTCCTGTGCTCACACTCTGTCTCTCTCTCTTTCAAAATAATAAACATTACAAATTAAATATATATGTACATATATATATATTTAGTAGCTTTAGGAGATAGGTTCCCAAAGTTCCCTCCCATTACTGGTTGCGTCAGGACATTTGTTAAAAATATTGATTCCTGGGGGTGTCTGGGTGGCTCACTCTATTAAGCACTGGACTCTTGGTTTCACTTCAGGTCACCATCCATCCCAATATCGTGGAATTGAGCCCCACGTGGGGTTCCTCCCTGAGTGTGCAGTCTGCCTAAGGTTTTCTCTCTGCCCGTCCCTCTCCCCTACTCATGCTCTCTCTCTCTAAAATAAAACATAAAAAATAAAGTCTGGCAATATACCACAAAAATACCATAAAAAATCACGTAATTAAAAAAACATATATATTGATTCTTGGACCCTACTCTAGACTTACTGAGTCTGAATCCCAGGACAGTATTTGAAAACACGCATTTTTTAAACAAGTCTGGAAGTTGGTTTGCAAAGTACCGCGGACATTTACAATCCCTTCCCCCCTTCTAGCTCCCACTAGCCTCACACCANCTCGCCCCACCCCTGTCCCCGCCCCTGTCCCCGCCCCTCGTAGCCCGCCGTACCCAGGCACCGCCCACCGCCCCCGCGGTCTCGTGTGGCCTCGCGGGACCCTTCCCATAATGCCCCGCGCCAGGCTGCCGCGGTTGCCAGGCAACGCGCGTGGTCCCCGCTGCGGGTCGCGTGGGGTTCCGCGGGGCGATGGGTTCCCCAGGCCTTCGGCCGCTCCTTCTTGTGCTCCTGGATTGCTGGGCCTCCGTGAGTGCCCAGGCCGCAGCCACTCTGCCTGTGACGACGGAGGGCTTCAACTCTACGGAGGCAGCCTGGACGACTCTCCGACCCGCCTTGTCTCCTAGGCCCCCCGGAACCCCCAAGGCCCCCGGGTCGTTCTCTGGCCCCAGGCCTACCCCGGTCACGGACGGTGGGTACCAAGTGGCAACTCCTGGGGGATCCAGAGTGATCCAACCTGGAGCGGTTAGCCCGGGTCAGGATGTGATAATGATAGTTAACATTTATGGAACACCTATATGTGTGCAGGTATTCCTGAGTATTTCATAGGCCTTGATTCTCTCAGCCGCCCTTAGGGGTAGACGTCAGTATCCCTCCCCTACACATGAGAAAACCGAAGCGCACAGAGCATAGTGCAACAATATAAAATCTTTGAAATTACTTGCAGGGGTCCTCGACATCATTAATGCTAAAGGTAATAATGAACGAATCATTACACCTTTGCAGCCGAAGGTGAAATTGTGTAAATCCAACGTTTCTGGGAAATTATGGAAGTTGAATGCATAAGATGCGTTGAACTTTTCCTTTATTAGAGATGCCAAGTGTCTAGCTTACTAAATGTGACTAGGCCCTTGTCCATTAACTCGAATTATGAAAACCCAGGATTCCTCCCATGTTGAGTTGGAGGTGGGAGGTGATGAGGTGAGGGGTTATGCCCGCCTCTTAGGATTCATCATTAGGGATAATTAACATATTTCTCAGAAAGTAATCTAATGATGGAGTTACACATTGGTGAATATTTTATAATGTGATATGACATGGATGACTAAGGGGATGGCTGTAACCCTGAGATGCCCAGAATGCAAAATTTTGTGAATATGCATTTTTTTGGGTGAGGGTTCTTAGTAGTGAGCAGTTTCTCAAAGGGGTTTGTGATCTCAAAAAAAAAAAAAACACCAAACCAAAAACCAAAATCTTTAAGTCCTCTGACTGTAACCCCAGTAGGTATGCAGTACTTTTTTCCCCTTGTGAGAAAAAGATCTTGAGTAAGTCTCAGTAAGTAGCAAAGTCGTGATTGGCTGACACTGTGTACTCTAGGACTTCAGTTCCTGAAATATCATTTTTCCAGAGGGCCTCCTTTATGAGTAAGGAAAAGTACAGAGAAATACATTTTCTTTTTCAGTGTATGTAAATCAAACTTCTATATTGAAACTGTTGATTTGGTGAATTAGTAGGGGAGGTAAATAAATGATAAATGGGAACAGAATTCAATATCCAAAATTCTCTAAGGTTTGGACTGAGTTGTCTTTTATCCATCTAAGTATTTCATCTGTTTATTGGTTTCTCCCCAAAATGGATCTGTTTGTGAACCATCATTATTAGGGCATGTGTTCAGGGCAGTTTTTCCAGTATAGAGGGTGCATTTGCACTTCATCTTTTTAAATGATCCCTCTCTAGATCTGGGATTATAATGATAAGATCCCTCTCTAGATCTGTGACTATAATAAACGACAGCTGGCATTTATTAACTGCTTACTGTGTAGCAGGCTCTGTGCTAAGCTTTTCATCTTTAATGTATCTCATTTAATCCCCGATGGTGTAGATTATCCCTATTTTCCAGGTGGGTGAATTACTTGCCCGATTTTAGGTCCCATCCCTGGTATGTGTTGGAGCAGGAGCTGACTGAGTGAAGAACTGGACACCATGTGCAGAAAGGGTTACAGGTGGAAGAGAATGATAACTTTAGTCTCGGTCTGAGCTCTGGTCATTAGTATTTTGCTCTGGAGCCAGGCATGTAGATGTTAAGAGGTATAGAAGAGCAGCTGAGTGCTACTTAGACCTTGGGAGTGCTCAGCAGATACTTGTTGGCTGATTAAGTACACTCACATCCTGGATAGAGACCTTTTTTTTTTTCTTCTTCCCTAAGTGGAGTTATTAAACACTATTGCTTTGTCCTTACTAGTCTTATAGTTACTTTCAAGGGCTTTGAGTTTTGAAAAACAAGTCAAGATTGTAATTTTAACACATAAGACAGGGAACCTCAACACTATTTTTTTTTAACGCTAGTGTGCGCGAGTTGCCTTTTCATTTCACTAAGCACATTGGAGAGTCCTTGGCTAGAGGGAAGTATGTAAGCTTAAGGGGGAAACTTTTGTGTCTCAGATGAAGAAAGGATTGTGTATTTATTGGCAAAACCTTCCTCTTATTCTTACACTTCTTTGCAGAGTATGCTATTGTACCTTTTTTGAGCTATGTTTTTCTAAAGTTGATTTTTGTTGTGAAATAGTTCCCTCATGCAAATCGGAATGTTGACTCTCTACCAATATTTGCTTGAGATCCTTGTTTGTTTTGTGTGAGTTTTTTTTTTTTTAAAGGAAACAAAACATTATAGGTAAGACTAAAGCGTGATCTTATTCTCCCCTTCCCAGGAATAATTACTACCATGAATTCAGTATGTATCATTCTTTTTTTTTTTTTAAATGTTTATTCATTTTTGAGAGAGTACAAGCGGAGGTGGAGCAGAGAGAGAGGCAGACACAGAATCGGAAGCAGGCTCCAGGCTATCAGCACAGAGCCTGATGCAGGGCTCGAACTCACAAACTGTGAGATCATGACCTGAGCTGAAGTCGGCCACTCAACCGACTGAGCCACCCAGGTGCCCCAGTATGTATCATTCTTATGCTCTGCCATCTTTAAAAGGGTTATTTCTCTCCTGTTTGACAGAACAAAATAGGGATTTAAAAATTCAGATAGTCATTATTATTAAAAATTAAATATTACAGACTGGGGAGATTTCTACCCTTTCTATCTCCCCTCCCGTGCTTTATTGTCTAAGTTATCAGAGATATTTCCAGAACCCCAAGTACAAAGCACCTGAGCCAGTTTGATTTTATGTCAGTAGTTCGTGAATGTGGGCTCAGTTTCAAAGCCGCAGGTGAATCTGAGGAGAGAAACAAGATTGAGCACCCTGATTCCTGGCGGCCTTCATTGGGCTCTTCCTCTGAGTGAGGACCTCCCAAAGAGGGGCCTGGGAATCTGTACTCTTACACCAGTGGTTCTTACAGTCCGGCAAGTGATTTAGCATTGCTGGTTCTTAAATTATCAGCATCACCTGGATGTTTTGAAAAATACAAATGTCTAGGTTTCATAGTCAGCTTAGGAGAAATCTTCGTAGGTAAAGCACAAACAACTTTCCAAATGAGTCAGAGGATTAGCTATTTTGGGGAAACTTCAGATTGAGGAGTATTCAGACCGACTAATTTTCACTTCACAAATCCGTCCTGCTCCCCAGTGTCAACCCAAAGTGCAGCAGGAAAAATAAAATGGACCTTTTGTATGCTATGGAGGTTTGGTACTTTGCAGTGGCTGGGGGCAGTCACTCCCTGCTGATTACGAAGCTCTCCATCCCACCTCTTTTGTTTCTATAGTTGCTGCTCTGTGTGTCTGTGACTTGTCTCCAGCACAGTGTGACGTCAACTGCTGTTGTGATCCCGATTGCAGCTCCGTGGATTTCAGCGTCTTTTCTGCCTGTTCAGTTCCAAGTGTAACGTAAGTTTGTGATGCATGCAGTTTTGATGGAACTGGACCAAGATTATAAAATCTGGGGACAGAAAGTGAAAACTCTTCCAGGCTGAAAAACCCAAACCTGGCTTCCTGAATTTTGCATCATTCAGAAGCCATGCTGTCCAAACCAATATGTTTGGAGTATGCCTTATTTGCATCTAGCCAGCTGACTGTGCAGGCAAAAGAGAAGAGAGAGTCTACTTTGTTGAGAGTATAAGGAAATCTTTGTTTCCGGAGACTGAATTACATTTCACTCTGATTTGTAAACCGATAATGTGCACATTTTTGTATAGGTGAATTTGTGATCTATATATAGCCTAGGGTGAAAAGTGCAGTTTAATTTTACAGCTTTTGTTGTGGATATAGTACTTGTAACAAAAATTAAACATAGTCAGGAAAGCTTGGTTCATACTTTTCTGATGTGTAAAATCTACTGGAAATTCTCACAGTTCACACTGTATTGGAGAACAATGGCAGCTAACATTCCCAGTCTGTTATAAGGTGAAGAAATAATCTCTTCTGAATGATTTGTTTCTCATAATTCCGATTTCAAAGCTCTTTTAAAAATATAGCACTTAAAAAAGGTTAATTTATTCAGGATGGGACCAGTTTATTATTCAGAGAAAGCTAACTTAAATTTAGTCTTGTAGTAAATTGTAGCAGTTGATACTTGGTAGATTGAATGCTTTTTGGAAGTAGGATGTGTCTGTCCCATGAGGAACTATTTTATTGACCAGTGAGGAATTGAATCTACTCCTAATATTGTAAAAATGTTTGGAGAATGACATGTTTTAGTTAGATTATTTTTCTGCTAACTGGTCTACACCATGGTTAAGTCTTTGTTAGAAATTATTCTGTTTTTCTGCCTTAGTAAGTAACAGGAGCCTGAGAGAGATTTCGGATCCCAATTTGAGATCATTATTTAGAATGTCTTCTTTTTATTAGTCAGAGCTGAATTTTAGATATAGACTATTTAGAATGTGGGACAGCAAACTTTCCTGTAAAAGGCCACATAATAAATACTTTAAGCTTCACAGGCCAGGGGTGCCTGGGTGGCTTAGGTGGTTGAGTGACCAACTCTTGATTTCGGCTCAGGTCATGATCTCATGATTCATGAGTTTGAATCCCGCATCAGGCTCCACACCAACATAATGTAGAGCCTGCTTGAGATTCATTCCCCTCTCTCCCTCACCCCCTCTCGCCTCCCTCTCTCTGACCCGCTCATGTGTACTCTTTTTCTCAAAATAAATAAACTTAAAAAAAAAGCTTCATAGACCAGTGGTCTCTGTTGCAACTTCCTCAACTCTACCATCAATGAACAAAAGCATCCATAGGTGGTGTGTAAATGAATGGGCATGACTATGTTTCAATAAATCTTTACAAAGTTAGGTGTGGTTTGTGGACTTCTGGTATAGATGTTAGAGCTGAATCCATAGTGCCCTCAGGAAAGAATCTCAGGATTTTGTTTAGTTTTTTCCCCCCCTTTATTTATTTATTTATTTATTTACATTTAAAAAGTGGTTACTTTTATGAATATTCTTTTTTTAATTTTTTTTTTAATTTACATCCAAGTTAGCATATAGTGCTACAATGATTTCAGGAGTAGATTCCAGTGATTCATCCCGTGTGTAATACCTAGTGCTCATGCCAACAAGTGTCCTCACCAATGCCCCCACCATTTACCCCATCTCTCTACCAACAGCCTCTCCAGCAGCCCTCAATTTGTTCTCTATATTTAAGAGTCTCTTATGTTTTGCCCCCCTTCTTGTTTTTATACTATTTTTGCTTCCCTTCCCTTATGTTCATCTGTTTTGTATCTTAAAGTCCTCATGTGAGTGAAGTCCTATAATCCTTGTCTTTCTCTGACTGGCTAATTTCACTTAGCATAATACCTTCTAGTTCTATCCACGTAGTTGCAAATGGCAAGATTTCATTCTTTTTGATTGCCGAGTAATACTCCATTGTGTGTGTGTGTGTGTGTGTGTGTGTGTGTTGTATCTATATATTCCACATCTTCATTCATCTGTCAGTTGACATTAGGGCTCTTTCCAAACTTCGGCTATTGTCAGTAGTGCTGCTATAAATACATGGGGGTACACGTGCCTCTTTGAAACAGCACACCTTTATCCTTTGGATAAATACCTAGTGCAATTGCTGGGTCGTAGAGTAGTTCTATTTTTAATATTTTTGAGGAGCGTCCATACTGTTTTCCAGAGTGGCTACACGAGTTTGTGTTCCCATGAGTTAGTTTTACTTATGATTTTCTCTTAAATACGAAGTGTAAAAATAGTGAAATAAAAGTTAATAATCCTAATTATTTTCATTATGTAGGTTCTAATTCATAAAAGGTTTATTTACATTTGCTAAACTGTCAACAGCTAATTCTATTATCTAATGATTTGTAAATTTACTGTTAAGACTATTAGATTAATGTCTGTTTTCCTCACTAGATGTGAGTTTCATGAAAGCAAGAATAATATCCCTCCTACACACTTTCTGTCACTAGTGTCTAGTCTAGCCCCTGCCACGTAGTTGGCCATCATTAGAAGTGAGTTGACTGTTTGAGTGAGATTCTCCCCTCCATGCCAAACCGGCCCTCTGGTATTCTCTTTTGACTTCTCTACCATTGTTCTCTCAGGAAGACACCCAGGCCAGAACCTGGATGCTTCCCTGACTCCTGCCGCTTCTTTGCCTTCTCAGTCTAGATGTCTTTCACATCTGGCTGTAGCTTCCATGAGCACCAGGGATAGAAGATGAGCTACATGCGGCCAGGCCCTCAAAGACTTCACTCACAAAGGGAGATAGAGGAGTGGGTGGCACTTCTGCCCCAGGCACTGAGACAACTGAGAGGAATGGCATCTAACCTAGGCAGTTGGCCTAGGGAAGTCTTTCTAGAAAAGACCATCTGAGCTGGGTCCTGAAGGACGAGTAGAAGTTGGCAGCATAGAATCAGGGGAAGGCATTCTAGGCCAAGGGAGCCGAATGACAGAGAACTTGGGGGGGGTGGGGGGAGCACGGCCCATTGCCTTAACTGCAGGTAGCTGAGTGCAGCTGGAGAGCAGGGCTGAGAGGAGTGTGCCGCAGTGGCCAGGGTCAGATCCCGAGGGGCCTTGTGTGTAGGCTGAAGGGTTTGGGTTTCGTCCTGAATTCTGCAGGGTGCCAGGGTATGAGGGGATTAGATTCCGACCTTAAGCAGTTCTGTGGCAGCACGGATGATGTTGGGTCATGGGGCCTAAGCCTGGTGGCAGGGCACCAAGTAAGAAACTGTTGGAGGTATGAACAGGTGCCCTCCTCTCCACGGGGACGGTCATGACTAGAGACCTACGCAGAACCGATACTCCTCCACTGCACGGGATTTGAGAGTGGGCAGACCGGAAGGGGAAGAGTGAGGAGTCCCATTCTACTGGATTCCTTACACTAGGACTTGCGTCTGTCCACTCCTACTCCCTCTGTATGAGGTCACATCTTGTCAGTTGCTATAAAAAAGCCTTCAGAAGCTCTCGTTAACTACAGACTTCTTAGCCTGAATTCAGATCTATCCCCAAACTCAGATCCTATTTCCTACTAACCCCCATCTTGTCTCCTCTACACAGCCTAACTTTGGTACTCAGGAGTTTTCTAGACTCCATCAGTACATTACCCATTCTTGGCCAATGCCATCCTTGTATTCTCTAACTCTTGTGCAGCCTTTTAGACCCAGTAGGTCTCGTAAATTTTTCAGTGCTGGATCTTATAAATACTACTTACAGGTTTTCAGAAATATTCTTTATGCCCACAGTAATGACCGATATGCCATTAGAACTATACAGAGCTTTAGGAAAAGTGGCCACTTATAAAATGAATTGATAGCTTCCTTATACTTCAGCAATAACCATCAAAAAAATACAATGAAAATGGCTTCTATTCCTAACACCCCATAGAAATGTCACATAAAACATAAGTACTTAGAATTTGTGTGAAGAAAACTGAAATATGGTGAAAGACCTAAAATATTTGAATTTGAATACATGGAGAGAGAATTTTTGTAGTGGGATGAGAAGAATCATTATGTAAACACTTAAACTAACTTGTAAAAACTTAATTTGTGGGGGTGCCTGGGTGGCTTCGTTGGGCATCTGGCCCTTGATCTCAGCTTAGGTCATGGTCTTGTGGTTCGTGTGCTGGCAGCACACAGTGTGCGTGGGATTCTCTCTCTCTTTCTCTGCCTGTCCCCTGCTCGCTCGCTCTCTCTCTCTCTCAAATAATTAAATAGATAAAAACAGTTTAAAAAAATGTGTAAGTGTAATTCCATTGTCAGATGGAGGAGGGATAATGCATCAACATGATTGAAAATTCATCTAGAAAAATAAACCTGAGAATGGCCAAGACATTGAATAAGAAGAGCAAACTATCAGCTTTCAAACATGTAACATTATAATAATGAAAGTAATGCATATTACTTCAAGATAGATAGGTAAATCATGGGGTGAGAATAGAAAGGCCAAAAATCAGTTCTGTGTACTGATTTTAAAAACCCACATAATGTTGTATATTTTTTTTCCTATTTATTTAATATATAGTAACTATGGTATTTTACAACAATGGAGTAAAGTTTGGATCATTCATTAAATGATGTAAGATGATAACTATTGAAAAATAAAAATGTTAGACTTCTGCTTCATAGCATTATACCAAAGTAAATTACCAATAGATCAAAGGGTGAAATGTTAAAAAAAAAATTAATGAATAAATGAAAAATATAGATGAACATTTGTTAATCTTAGGTTAAGTAATGTCTTTTAAGCATAAGCCCACAGGCACACCATAAAAGAAAAGATTAATAATTTTATTTAAAAAATTAAGGGGTGCCTGGCTGGCTCAGTTGGTGGAGCATGTGACTCTTGATCTCGGGGTTGTGAGTTCAAGCCCCATGTTGGGTGTAGAGATTACTTAAAAATAAAACCTTTAGGTTAAAAAAAAAAATATTTTTTTAAGTAAGGCTCCTTGCCCAGCGTGGAGCCTAATGCCGGGCTTGAACTCACAACCCTGAGATCAAGACCTGAGCTAAGATCGGGGCGCCTGGGTGGCTTAGTCGGTTAAGCGTCTGACTTTCGCTTGGGTCATGATCTNAAAATTAAAAAATGCCATATTTATGTATTTATGACAAAAGCACCATAACATTGAAAGGTAGTAAACGGAAAAAATGTACAACATATGACAGTCAAAGGAGATTCTTAAAAATATTGATTCTTGCAAACCAATGAGAAGACAAACATTCTAATAAAAAGTGTCCAGTAGGTATAAAGAAGCACCTTACCTAAGAAGAAACACCAGTGAGCAATAACCATATGGAAAAATGTTTACACTCACTAGTAAATGAGAAAAGTCAAATTAAAACAATGAGGTAACAGATTTTTGCCTGTGAAGTTGGCAGAGCATAGAAACTGAATAATATGTATTCTTGGCAAGAATACAGGGACATAGGCACTCTTATTGCAGTACTGGTGAGTACGCGCCTTCCCTTTCTGGAGGGAATCTGGCAATATGTCTCAGAAGCCTTGAACAGTACACCTACCTTCTGACCCAGCAGTTCTACCTCAGGGAACACAGCCTGAAGAAATAGCTGAAGAGATTCATAAATATGTGTAAGGATGATGTTATAGTGTTATATGTAATTGGGGAAAATGAGAAACAACCTAGGCCAACAGTAGAGAATTGGCAAAAAAAAAAAAAAAAAAAAAAAAAAAAAAAAAAA